>NC_028351.1:32698034-32700193 GCF_000741045.1 Vigna radiata var. radiata
TATCTAAATCCTAAACTAATTTAAAATAAAAGAAAATAAAAAAAATAAAATAAAAAAAACCACCATAATGCAAAAGAAAAGTCCTTGGATTAAAAGAAAATGCATCCTAGAATTAAACGTTAAAAGCTCTTAAAATTCAATATTAAGCTAAGAAGTAAAATGTTGAATGGGAAATTGAAAACCGTGAATGCTGAATCCATGAGCAGGCCATCCTTTCCAATTGAATTCAAATGTGCTGCGTGCTTTCTCAAGCTAAATGAAATTAGCTTCTCCAAAAGAAGTCACTGCACCAAATATCAAAAGGGATTTCTTCAGCCAATTCCCATAACGTCATGTGCATCAAAGAGAAAACGAAATTTGCTTCCACCCCTGCATCATTAATCGTGACACCTCCTTCTTGCTAAATTAAATGCGCAATTCCTTAAGACAGTTGCAGCTCCCATTTCTCATCCCATTCAAAACAATATTTTAAAGAAAGCAAAGTAGATTTTGTTCAACAAGCGGCGGCTACCATAAAAGAAACGCATATTCTATTGGAAATACAAATCAGTTTTTTTTTTTCAGCAAAGAATAATTATCACCGTGTCATTCCAAAACCAAGAAAGAAGGCATCTACAATTTCACCCTCCAAAAGACCGTGAACGAGCTCCCTACATTTTAAAAACCTTCAGCCCCCAAAAAAAAAAAAAACTCAACAAGTGACGGCTGGACTCCTAGGTAACAATCCCTAGGACATGTGTCTTAAAATTGGGTGGCGTCCACCCTAAAAAAAATAAAACCCTAGGGTGAAAAGTGTCCTACAATTTTTTTGGACTTCTCATAATTTTTTAATAATGGCCCAATGTGCAAAGGTTTGTCCAAAAAGTTTAAACCATTAAAATTAAAATACAATAAAATTTAAAATGTCTAATTTGAGAGTCTTGAATTTATTTTGTCTCCTCCATATGTCCCAAATTTAGTTTCCAAAATTCTCCCTGAAAATAATAATGCAAATAATTAACTCAAAAAATTCAAATTAATTAAAATTAGAATTTTCGGTCAAATTAAGCATAATTAGGAAAAACGGGAAAATACCGAACAATTAAGCACAATTCCCTGATTAATTCTAGCACAATAAACTAAGTGAAATCAATAAAATATCGACTCATCAACGAGCCAACTTCCATTTTTCATGTCTAGACGGTGGAGAAGGAGGCTGAGGGGGCTACCACCATGAGATGGTGGTCTAGCATCTGCCTTTTGCTTCAGGATTTTCTCCTCAAGCTTCCTATACCCACCACGAGATAATAGGTAGGGGTTTTTGTTATGAGCATTTGTTCCTTGTGCTTTGCTTCTAATTGCTTGTCAATACACATTAATTAATTAGTTCATATGATATATATTTGTTAATGAGGAATTGAATAATATCAACTATACTAACCTGCCATTCCTCNGACATCCGACTCTCTTTAAAAAGCCGCCAAGTCTCCTCATCAATGGACTTATATAAACTACATGGAGTCTTATGTTTAAGGTGTCCATAGATGTATCTTGAAGTTTTCAGCAACAGTTGACAAACACTTATTTCTAAGTTTTGCGACATTTGGAATGTCAAATGTAAGCTAAAATAAACATAATAAAGTTGTATCAGTACAAAATTATCAATATAAACAAATTTTAATTCAAATGATATTAACTAACTTACCAATATATCGTTCCATATAATGTTCCGATCAACCTCGGACACATGATCAAAAGATGGAATGAGAATACTAATCTTATGACGTGCCACTACTCCAAGGTATGATCGAAAGTCATCTGCATGGGGGCCAGTTGCCACACCCGTGATGACGTTCACATTTACCGGAGTTCTTTCAAACCTATTTTTTCTAATCAAAAGTTGTTTCATCCTAGTGGGTCCTCCAGTGGATCTGGTAGGGGGAGCCTCATCCCCTGAAGAATGTGGATGATCAGCCATATATCTGTCAAAATAAATAACAATATGAAATATTAATAAAAGACTTATGTAATATCATATAATTTAACAAAACATGTAATAGTAATCATAGAAATGTGTAAAAGCAAAATTAATGTGATATTAATAAAATACTTATACAGAAATTGAAAATTCATACATAAAGATATGGATTCGTCATATGTATATTCCCTCATCATGATCT
>NC_028351.1:32701043-32709681 GCF_000741045.1 Vigna radiata var. radiata
CGAACCTTCAGGACGATATGGATTTTTAACGTACCCTTTCAAAATCTTCATATAACGCTCAATAGGATACATCCATCTTAAGCATACCGGTCCGCACAACTTGATTTCTCTAACCAAATGAACAAGNAAATGTACCATGATGTCAAAAAAAGATGGAGGGAAAAACATCTCTAATTGACACAAGATGATAACAATCTCGCCTTGAAGTTCATCTAAATTTGTAGGATCGATGGCTTTAATTGTCATAATTAATTTGTAGTAAAATTTAATTAATTAATTCTATATTATTTTTCTTTCTTGCAGTAGTTGCAGATGTCAACATTATTGCAAAAGTCAAATCATTAAAGTTACATGTAATTAGTACATGCTTATAGATTATGTTATGGTGATGTACATGCTTATAAATATTGATATGATATATATGTTATGGTTGTATATATTATCTCATAAAGTAATGTTTTGTCATGACATGTACTAGACAACTTAACAATGTTATAATGAACATTCTTTTTGAGACATTTGTGATATTTTTCTCAATATTTTATATATTTTTTGTATATAATAGAACCAATAGATATTGTGGGTTTGTACATAATAGAACCAATATTTTATATTTCATTCTAAATTTTTTTTTAAATTAGACCAATAGATAACGCTTATTTAAGAAAGCGTTATCTATTGTTTATCAACCACCAATACATAGCACTAGATAGCGCGCAATGATATTGCGCACATAGATATCGCTTAAAAAGTGTTATCTATGATTGAAAAAAATGTGCTATTGAGATAAGCCATTAATTAAAGAATTTACTAGATGGATTTTTCCTATCATACTAAGCTACTTTCATATCCAAGAAGCAAGTTTATTATGAATCTTATAAACCAAAGTTTTAAAAAATCGATCCTTAGGAACCTCTATAAAAATTGGTACATGCAAATAGGTAAAAGGAAGATATCTTTGGTTACAAGATAAAAGTCTCTTGAGATGTCTAACAAAAGAAGCAGAAGCATCAACAGTGTAAAAGTAACTTTTAGCATAACTTATCCATTAGCTTGAGAAAGTATCATATTCATGCAAGAAATATTTTAAATTTTGCATGGTACTATTTTCTCCTTTATAGAAAATAAATATATTGTCAACATAGAGAGTATGAGAAGGAAATTATATCTCCCGATGACCAACAATGAAAAGCATAATTAAGTTTTTTAGAAATAAGCTTTGAGATGCCTTCACTCAAAATTTCCTCGATAAAACAAAAAGGTAAAAGAGAGGATTGTCCTGTCTAACAACTCTACTACAAGTGAAGTAATCAGTAAAATCACCGGTAACTCTGATAGAAAAATAAACAAATTACAAAATAATAGCAAATTAACAAATATGAAGAATCCACGTCAAACACTTTCATGAAACCAAAACAACGCAACGCTTGAGTCAAGAAATGCCTAGAAAACTTTATTCTCATTATCATTTATCATACAAGATTTTAGTTGTTATGTTGGCAAATATTTTCCACTCTCTTCATTTTGTGAAAGAAAAATATATCATGTTAATCTATCTAAACAATATACTCTATAAATATTACATTTTATTCAAGTAATAAACAATATAATTTTATTTGATATGAAAACTATAATATATAGTTAGAATATTACTTGCACTACCAAACATCGTACTCAAATCAGGAGAATATGTACAATGTGGTTTGTGCATCGAAATATTTAGTTGTATTTTGTGACATTAATCCATAATTTTTAGCATATTCTGAGCAATTTAGTTTGCTAAACTTTATAGATATTTTTTTATACCAAAGGTCAGTTATGCATATAGGTCTAAATTATGAATCCTATCAACCTCTCCTATTTGGGAATCATCTCAAGTTGGGTAAGAGTCAATTGGTTGTGAAAGCGATATATATCAACATATGAAACCACAATCTTGGATGTGTATTATATTTAGGGTAGCTTCTTGAATTTTGGGGTGCAAATCCTCAAAGGTATTTCTTTCTTTCTAGTTTGGTAAAGTTTGCTTAGTCACTTTTAGCTTTTGCTTAAAACGAAAAACACACGGCAAACAATTAGTGCTTTATTCAAGACATTTTGTACGATGTTCTCTCCATCTTACTAAGAGGATCACATTTTTTTAATAATTTAAACACTAGTGCAAAAACGTTGTTTAACGTCAGTTAATTTGGATTTTTAACGTCAGTTTCGTATCCGATGTCTATTCCAGTGACGTTACTTTGCATCAGTCAGGTAATGACAGACGTCGGACCTATATAGGTCAGACGTCTATATAGACGTCCGATCCATACAAGTCAGACGTCTTTGAGGTTGCTCCTGACTAATGATAATTCGAGTTTAAATTTTATATTTTAGTTGAATGTATTGTATATTTTTTTTATTGGATGGTTTTAAAATCGTAGTAGAGGGAATTGTAGAGTGCAAGACGCAAGAAATCGTCGCCAAAGAACGTCGCCCAAGCACACGAGAATAACTGCACCAAAACCCAACGAAAACGCATTTTAATCGGTTCAAATGAAAGATAATACTTAAAAGAGTGATGTAATCGGAGTAAAACTAATTTAAAACGGTGCAAAAGTGAGAAAACGAACCTGAAAAGCGTAACCCGTAGAGAGAAAATGTGACCAATAACTGCACCAAAACCCAACAAAAACGCATTTTAATTTGTTCAAATGAAAGATAATGCATCAAAGAGTCATGTAATCAGAGTAAAACTAATTTAAAACGGTGCAAAAGGGAGAAAACGAACTTGAAAAGTGTAACCCATAGAGAGAAAACGCGACGAAGATGATGAACAATGAGTGCGCGTAACGACTGCCTCGCGATCACGATGTTTTAATGTCGACATTTAGAAGTCGGTTCCCCTATAACAGACGTCTAAAGGGCTTTAGAAGTCCGTTTCCACCCATAACAGGCGTCTAAATGAAGTCAAAAAGTGACTTTTTAAATTTCTGGGTTTAGGTTTAGACGTCGGTTCCCTCAATAACAGACGTCTAAAGTGCTGTAGAAGTCGGATTGGCGGATCAGATGTCTATATGGAGCCAAAAAGTGTCTTTTTAAATTTTTGGATTTAGGGTTTAGACGTCGGTTCCCCCAATAACAGACGTCTAAAGTGCTTTAGAAGTCGGATTGGCGGGATCAGACGTCTATATGGAGCCAAAAGATGACTTTTTAAATTTTTGAGTTTAGGGTTTAGACGTCGGTTCCCACAATAACAGACGTCTAAAGTGCTTTAGAAGTCGGTTCCCCCCATAACAGACGTCTAAATAGAATAAAAAATTATTTTTTATTAACTTTTTCGTTTAGTTTTGACGTCTTTTCGGGGGAGCCGACGTCCATCATATTATAGACGTCGGGGCCCTCTTAACTGACGTCTATATTGACAACTTATTTACGAAAGTGTCACCGGTCATTAATTTACGTGGATTCCCGCTTAACTGACGTCTAAGGGGTGACGTTAAAAGTCAATTCTTCACTAGTGAAAGATGATCTTTGAGGATGAAATATTGTTGTTTAGATCAACAACCATTGAGGATCACAATTTTTAGGATGTTCTCATGGTTAATGGAAATGCTTATGTTAAAATACAAAGTCTAGATGAATAAAAAGAGAAAAGAAAACTTTATATTCTGATCGGTTAAAAACAAACATTAAGTGTCAACTACGTTAATTTATGAAATTTGTTGGAATAGTTTGAAGATCAAATTAATATTACACTCAACTGAAATCACACTTTCAGACTTTTTCTTCTTACATGATAATTACTATGAAATGTAGTATTACATTGAAAAGTTAAATGACACGTATATTTACAAAAGATCAATAAATGTTTGTGTTATTCTTTGAATTCGCATTTCATCTAAGAGATTTCAAAAGCTCTCATCCTGTGATCTTCTTTAAACAAAAATCTGTGTTGTGATCCTCGTTGGGTTTTTCAGTAATTTTCAGGGAAGCCTCCAACCATTCAACACTGCTCAAAATATTCTCCCTTTTCAGCAACTCTCAGACTTTTAACATCCTTATGAAGAGTTAATATATCAAACAGACGAAGGTTAGAAACTTACCTTCTGCATCACTAGAATATCTTTGGCATTTTTTCACGGTTTCCTCCCGTATGCTGCTCAATCTGGCTGGCTTTATCCATAGCAGCACCAGACCAGAAAAAAAAAAAAAAAAAAAGACGTACCAATGTCGTAGTTGATTTTTCTTCGGAGTTTTTAGAGATTCAAGATGACAGTAGAATATATAATGTTCTCCCTTTATAGGTGGACAGGACCATATGTAACAAGTTGTAAAACCTCTTTTCTTGGAAAAATCAAGATATCCCATCTGAGGACAAAAAAGCAAAACATGAATGGAAAAATTGATTTTAAATGAAGTTATAGATCCACGTGGGTTCCATGGAATATTAGAATTGATGTGAGAGGAGAAGTTGTTTTCGTTGCAGAGGAAGAATGAATTTCTTTGTGTTTTTGGGATATTTTAAATAGTATAGAAGAGGGAGAAAAAGCTGAACTCACAGCAAAAGTTGGACAGTAGAAGAGAAAAATTCAATGAAAAGAACTTTATTGAATATAATTTTCATAACATAAAATTTAATGTTTTTATTTTTAAAATCGAATACTAAAGAAAAATTTACCTCTTAACATAAAACGAAATAAGCCTTTAAATTTCCAAGATTATTGAAAATTTCTAATTAATGAAACGGGGAAATTCTATGTTGACAACTTTGACAGCAAAGCTATCCCCATTTCTAAATAATCCCAAATCATCATCCTGTCATTCATAAAAAAGGCTTCTGTTAGAAATTAGAATAATTTTGAAATCAAAGATTATCGATACTCATTCATATATCTTAATTTTGAAATGTTTTATTATCTCCATTTTCACATATGTTTATTGCGAGACAAAAATTGTGAAACAGTACTCAATATGTGTATCACTAAAAAAAGTGCAAAAAGTGGAGAATCTAACTAATGAAATGCTTATATATATATATATATATATATATATATATATATGATACCTTTGGTAAACTTCCTTGATTTGATTGTGAGATAATCTCATTTCAAAACTTTATGTCTGCGTCTTCCTCCTTTTCATCATTCTGCATGCTGCTGCCCATTTCTCCAAACCCTAAATATTCAGAGACAACTAAAACTATTATTTTCTTACTGATTAAAATTCCATAACTTTGATCAGAAACTCTTCCAATCTCCGCTTTATATAGATAGAAAAAGGAGATGACTAGTTCATTCAAAGAGAATTAATATTCATTTTTTCAGTAATTTTCGTTTCAAAAATATAGAATAAGAAAAGTAATAAATGAATCCATTTGATTAATAAATAATTTCATTAATGTAATAAATTAATGCATGCGTTATAATATTTATGCAATATCATTAAATATGTTACTCCAAATTAATGTATATATTAATGTAACATAAATAACCTTAATTCATTTATTTATTTATTTGTGTAAATATTAATATATGTATACATTCTATTTATTATATAATTAGTTTAAACACAAGCGCTTTATGCATTTTTTAAATATTTACACATTTTTAAATTTTAAATATAGTATTTAGAATGAAAAAATTAAATAAACATAATATATATAGTTATAAATATATATTTATAAATATAACTATTGATAAAATAAATTTTAGTTATAAGTAATATTGTGTAAAGAATTATTTTTTATTATAATTATTTAAATTTGAAAAAAAATTCTTGAAGTGATAATGTAAAACTCCAACAAATGGTATTTTAGCGAGACTCGGTTATTTTAATATTAAATGATTTTATTATAAATAGTTTAGTTATAAACGAGTTTCACTATTTTAAAACATATCATCTATCTAGAAACCATTTTTCTAAAATTTTCTACCTTCTCTGTAGATTATCTTACTTCTTGATCATATGTTTAATGGCCAGGAAGTTCCTATGATCTAGAGTTATATCCCATTTTTTCTTTAATCATCTGTTTATGATCTAGCTTAAGAAATTCTTTTCACGTGTATCAGTTGTCTTTACCTCTTGACTTTATGTAAATATGTGGTCCTAAGGGTGTACGTTCTAAGAGCTTTGTATCTTTGGTGTAAGATAAGGAAAGCTAGAAGTTCGTCTTTAATTGATGTTTGTGATGTAAGTTTGGTGTTCTTATGTACGTTGAATTGAAGTGATTTTTTTTTACTAGTACTAGTTCAACTAAATGTGTGTATTTGGTCATTTAACAATGAAATTCTAGTGTGATGCATTTTGGATGATATTGTGATGATGATTTGCATGTAGACATGTTGTACTAATGATTGAAACGGGCATATGAAAGATTGTGATGTAATGAGTTGAAGTCTTTTGAGTTTTGGTAGGTTAAATTGAGGTTTTCATAAACCATTTAATGAGATAGAGTTGGAGTATGAAATATGTCATTTGTAGGTTTAGTTATGTGTTATTTGGGATTTATTGGTGCCTTGAGTTGAAAAAATCAGACAAGAAATAGAGAAAGAGTCAAAGTGATGATTTTAAGAAGGTTATAAGATCATTTTAGGGGTTTCAAATAGGTAAAATCTAAAGGAAGGGAGTATGAACGGAAATGAACTTTTGGGTTAGTCTTTGGGGTGATTTAGAATTGTCTTGGAGTGGTGAGAATGGTATAAAACAGATATAAGAGTAGTTAATGGTTCAAAGGTAATGTTTAACTTGGTTTTAGGGTAAACTTAGCAGTTTTGACAAGTGATATTTTGAATCAAGTGTTCTGGGTTAATTGTGATGATTGGTAGGTTGTTATTAAGTCCATTATGACTTGTTCAAGCTGTTAGTTGTAGAAATTGGGTGTTGTAAGTCATAAATTGAGTTTGGTATGGTTTAAGGTAGTAAGTTGGTTTGAGGTAGTCATTTGGAGTTAGGAATTAGATATCAAATGTTACAGGGTGTTTAGAAGGTCCTAGGAATCATTCAAAGTTGTGGGGGGAAAGATTATGAAGTGATCCAAAAAGAGTATAAGCTTACTAATATTGTTCCCCATTTCTCAAAGCTCAAGGCGTTGAGCCAGCCTTGGGTTTTGATGCATTGTTGATGATTTTGTGATGAATGCTTTGAGGTTTAATGTGATAGTATGTCATGTGTGAATGAAGGATATGTATATATAACTGTGAGAGGGTTATGATGATGATATATGGTTGATTATGTGTATGGTATCGGTGGACGTAATTCCATGACTCGTGGAGAGGTTTCATAGTTGTGCCTGTGTTGTTGTTGTATGAATATATAAAGCTTGGAACTAGTGGTCTATCCCGACACTCTGATGATCATCCATTCTCTCGTAAAGAGAGGTGAGTCATGTAGTGAGAGTAACAGGAGGTTTTTGTCTATAGCCTTTGATCCCATAAGTGATTGAAATGGACTAACTTCGTATAGTAGCTTGATTTCAGCCAGTTTTATTACCATTACATGTGCACAAACTATCAATAGTTCGACATTCATATTATATTCGGATGAGTCAAGTCTAATGTTGTGATATAATTATATATGAGATATGTTTATTATTTGTGTAATATAATGTATAATAGAATTTTATTGTATATTGATGAACTGTTTTACCACTAGTTTACCCTTGTTTTTGTGTTGTTTGTTTATGTTGTTTTTCTTTTACAATGATCATTTAAATGTTGTGAGCTTAGAGAGACATCTTTTCAATTTACTCTTATTTTTATGTTGTTTGTCTAGGTTGTTTTCTATACCTATTATATCAAAAATGAGTATAAAAAGTATTATCATATTATGTCACCACCACGAATTATAATTAATATAAATCATCACTATAAAATATGTTCTTTTACTACTGTAGTGAGCTTCGTGAACTTTGAGGTGAACATCTGCGAAGCTATTTCTATTCTAGTTTTGTAAATTTTGCTTAATTGCTTTTAACTTTTGTGAAAAAAAAACGACAACCAACCAATGCTTTATTCAAGAAAGATGTTCTCAAATTTATTGGTATGAATATCAAATTAACATTACATTCAAAACAGAAATCACAGTTTCAGACTTTTTCTTCTTATTAATTACATGATAATTACTATAAAATGTGGTATTACATTGAAAAGTTAAAATCACACTTATATATAATTTATCAATAAATAAATGTTTCTCTTATTCCCCTTTAATCCTTTACATCGTATGTCTCTCTAGAGTTTTATATGAATTCGCATTTCATCCAACGGATGAAGAGCTGATGCTTTAATTAAGCAAATGTTTGGAGAAGTTCGTCTTTGAAATATTCTCTCATTTCTTGTTGTTCATCTTTCAGCATGGAGCTGCTGATATTGGTGAAATGGCATAAAGAATCCGGAAAATTAATATACATGAGACAATTAATATAAATGAGACCATTAAGTCAAGTCTCGTCCAAACTCCTCCGCCATCTCTTTATGATTTCCCAAACGATAATGCTGTAATTCAAATAAATGTTTGTGTTAGGAAAATAGAATTAGTTTCAATTCAAAGATTAAGTTTCACATGTTTAATGAAGATCATCATAACGAAAAATCACAAACAATGAAAATTTTGAAAACCAAAATTGAATGTATAGGTCAGAAGGAAAAAAAAAAAAAAA
>NC_028351.1:32710026-32713177 GCF_000741045.1 Vigna radiata var. radiata
TAAGAAAAGCAATTAATGTATTAATTTAATTAATAAATAATGTCATTAATGTAAATGTATACGTTATATTTCATATTATTGATTTAATATCATTAATAGACATGTCTATTTGCTTCCTTACATTTAATTAATAAATAATGTCATTAACGTTAATGTATATGTTATATTTCATATTATTGATGTAATATCAATTTGCCTTCCTCACATAGTTTGTTTCTCGTCCACATGGAGTGAGACCAGAAAAACTCATAAGACCAAAAAAAACTTACTACTAAAAAAGTTCATAAAATCAAAATATACATGCAAGTTGGGTGGATTATAGTTAGCCCATGGACCTTCATTTTTTTTAAAAAAAAATTATTTATTTTGAATAATAAAAAAAATATAATTAACTCTTAATTTGTGAGAAATCTAATTGTTTTCAAAATGTCTAAGAAATATATACAAACATTTTAATTTTTACAGTAATATTTGTTTCAAAAGTTTTAAAATAAGAAATGCAATTAATGTATTCATTTAATTAATAAATAATGTCATTAATGTAAATGTGTACGTTTATTTCATATTATTGATATAATATCATTAATAGACATGTCAATTTGCCTTTCTCACAGACAAACTCACAAAACAAAAACAAAAAAAGCTTACCATTGAAAACGTTCACAAGTTCAAAATGTACATAAAAGTTGGGTGGGTCATGGTTAATATATGGACCTTCACTTTCGAAAAATAAATTATATATTTTAAATAAAAAATATATAATTAGCTCTTATTATATAATGAATTTATGAAACTTCAAACTTATCTTATAAACCACAACATTACTTTTAAGCAAAAACAATAAAATAATGAATATATGAATCTTTCTTATTTTTATCGAATATGAAACTTCAAACTTATCTTAAAAGTCCTAACAAGTTACTCAAAAAGTTAAAATTAATGCTCTTTCAACTGGCTCATCTCTCTTTTTCTTCATCTATATAAAGGGCAGTCTCGTTGAGTTTTCTAATTGAAACAGTCGAACTTTAAGCATTGACAAAAATGATTTTTTACTGTCGCTAATATCTAGAGTTTAGAGAAATGTCCAGCATCATGCACAAAGAAGAAGACGACGAGGAAGACGCCGATATAAAGTTTCGAAAGAGTGATGAGATCATCTCAAAATCAAATCAAGGAAGTATACCAAAGGTATTGTGTATAAAACCATTTGATTAATTATATCACAGCTTTTTCTATTCAGTACTATTTCACAATTTTTTCTCTCAAAAAAGGAGAAAGAAAGAGACTTGTAAATTGAGATTATCTTCATAAAACATGTCAAAATTAAGATATATTGATCAATTACCCCTGGAGTGAGGATAGTCAAATCTTTGTCTTAAAATTCATTCTATTTTTTTAACACAAATCTTGATTTGAATTGCAGCATTACGACTTCAGACAGAAGAGACAGATGGAGATGACGTTCAAGCAGAATTATATACATACTCTTTTGGATTTACTTAAATGTTTAGGGAAGGCAACAATTTTGCTGACAAAGTTGTCAGCATGAGTATTTTTCCTTTTCTTTAGGGAAGGCAACAGAGAGTACTTATAGAAGCTGTATGAATAGTAGCTGAAGATGCACAAGAAAAGAGAGAATATTTTGAGCACTTACGAGGCTCACAACACAGATTTTTCTTTAAAGAATATATCATATGAGATGATCACAGAATGAGCTTTTTTATCTTTTAGATGAAGTGCGAGTTCAAAGTAAATTGCAGGATGATGGAAAGGATTAAAATAGAATATGAGAAACATTTATTGATGATTTGAAAATAAAGATGTGATTTAACTTTTCAATGTAATAATACTACATATTTCATAGTAATTATTATCATGTAAGAAGAAAAAGTTTGAAAGTGTTCTTTCAGTTTTGAATATAATATTAATTATGGTGAGAAGATTACACAATCAGCATTTTTTTCTCTTTCCGAAGAAAGGCGAATTCAAAAAAATGTAGGGATATGGATAATAAAGAGAAACATCTATTAATTGTTGGTAAAAATACATGTAATCTTAACCTCTCAATGTACTGCTACATTTCATAGTAATTATCATTTAAGACGAATGTAATATTAATTGTTATTGTTTTTGTTTGTATCCCATTAACTAGATTACTCAATGACAAAGCCAAGATCTAGAAGCTGCTTTTGGAGAACTATGGTTGGGTTCAAAGTTCGTATCTTATGGTATTTTAAATAAGTACGTGGAGCATTTGTTCAAGTTACCAACAAATTTCACTTGTAATATAAAATTCTTTTGTAATAAATTTAAGAAAATATGATTGAGCAACTAAAGATGTTTTTGAGAAAAAAATACCCATGTTCGACGCGACGAGGTCCACGCCAAGTGTCCCAAAGAGAGAACAAACCTAACTAGGATGTGAGGTTACGGATGATTATATTATTATTTTGATAACATATTTTGAACTACGATATGACTATGAGTCAAGTTAGAAGACTGGGTTAAGGATATTATATGATTTTTATATTGTTTACTTTCTATTATAATTGTAAGCTTCATTGTTTGTATGTTAGCTTACTTTTATTTTATTTGGTTATTTTCATTTATGAAATTTTAATTTAAATTATGTAATTTATATATTAATTATAGATTTTAGGAAGAAAAAATTGGAGTGTTACAAAATATGTATGATTAATGGTATGATATATAAAATATCCTTCAAAAAAAATTCTAAATATTGAATTAGTTCAACTGTTAAGATATAATGAAATTGTTTGAACCAATAATTTTTACAAATGAAACAAAAATTTATGATAAAAAAGAATAAATATAAGTATTAATTTTAATAACACAGTAAATAAAAGGTTTACAAATAAAATAACACTAAAATATGAGAGAGTCAATCTTCTCATGTGAAAAAAAATAATAATAAAAGAAGTACTAAAAAGAATAGAAATAATCAAATTAATTTGATATCTAAAAACTATTTGATTGATTAAAAATGATGATGCTTTGAAAATAATTATACAAATAAACAATATGTAAGATTATGATATAGAATAAATCAAACAATTAAAATAAAAACAAAAGCAATAGTTACAAATATATATATATATATATATATATATATATATATATATATATATAT
>NC_028351.1:32715170-32717043 GCF_000741045.1 Vigna radiata var. radiata
ACTATTTATTTAGTATAATTATATTAAGAAATTCGTGTACTCTAACGAAAAATATATAAGATTTTGTATATCTCCAATCTAACTAATTCACCTTTTTCTCACTCTAATTGAACAATCAACCATGATAGCAGTATGAATATCTTGTCATCACAAATGAGAAAATACAACGAAACAAAAATGCATATACACCGTGCACACGAATCGGAGTATTTCTTGACCTATACGATCCATATATGTAACATCATTCTTTATTGAACAGCAAATTGAATCCTTAATCACAAAATCACCATTGAATCTTAAATCCAAAAATCCCAAATCGCGAACTCCATGATGGCCACCTCATAAACACAAGAAAAGAGAGATTTTTGTTTAAAGAATATATCATGAGAAGATCACAGAATGAGCTGTTTTATCTTTTAGATGAAATGCGAATTCAGAGAAAATTGCAGGATGATGGAAAGGATTAAAATAGAATATGAGAAACATTTATTGATTATTTGAAAATAAAGATGTGATTTTAACTTTTCAATGTAATACTACATATTTCGTAGTAATTATTATCATGTAAGAAGAAATAGTTTGAAAGTGTTGTTTCAGTTTTGAATATAATATTGATTATGGTGAGAAGATTACACGATTATCAGCATTTTTTTCTCTTTCGGATGAAAGGCGAATTCAAAAAATTGCAGGGATATGGATAATAAGAGGAACATCTATTAATGGTTTGTAAAAATACATGTAATCTTAACTTCTCAATGTAATGCTAAATTTCATAGTAATTATCATTTAAGACGAAGAAAATGTTTCAGTGTATGATTTGAGTTATGAATGTAATATTAATTGTTATTGTTTTTGCTTGTATCCCATTAACTAAATTACTAATGAGAAAGCCAAGATCTATAAGCTGCTTTTGGAGAACTATGGTTGGGTTCAATGTTCGTATCTTATGGTATATTGTAAATGCACTTAGTAAAATGTCTCCACCTTAACGTTCCTTTTAAATAATTACGTGGAGTATTTGTTCAAGTTACCATCAAATTTCACTCGTTATCGGTGGATATATATTGGTCACACATGATTATATTATTACTTTGATAATATGTTTTGAATTAGGATATGATCATAGGTCGAGAAAGGCTAAGTTAAGGATATTATATGATTTTTATATTGTTTACTTTCCATTGTATTGTAATTATAAGGTTTATTGTTTGTATGTTAGTTTATCCTTATTTTATTTGGTGATTTTCATTTTAGATTATATTTTTAAATGGAAACGGATCATCATATGAGTGTTGAGAAAAAGAGAAAGAGTGGTCAATATGGTAAGACTTTTGAGATGATATAATGTTTTAATCTTAAACTTTTTTTAATAAAATCAATTTGTAATTGAAATTTTCAGTAAAATAAGAATGAAATTTTAATTTAAATTATGTAATTTATATTAATTATATGTTTTAGGAAAAAAAATCGGAGTGTTACAAAATATGTATGTTAAGATATAATGAAAATTGTTTGAGCTAATAGGTTCTACAAATAAAACAAAAATTTATGATAAAAGAGAATAAATATAAGTATTTATTTTAATAACACAGTAAATAAAAGGTTTACAAATAAAATATCACTAAAAAGAATAGAAATAATCAAATTAATTTGATATCTAAAAACTATTTGATTGATTAAAAATCATGATCTTTGGAAATAATTATACAAATAAAAAAATATGTAAGATTATGATATATAATAAATTGAACAATTAAAATAAAAAAAAAAGCAATAGTTACAAATACATACATACATATATATATATATATATATATATATATATATATATATATATATATATATATATATATATATATATATATATATATAT
>NC_028351.1:32719978-32721413 GCF_000741045.1 Vigna radiata var. radiata
ATATATATATATATATATATATATATATATATATATATATATATATATATATATATATATATATATATATATATATATATGGGTTTGTTAACTTGCATACGCCTGTTTTTAGTTAGTACATTTTAGTAATGTGTATCGGGTTTCAGAAGACAAAAATACCCTTATATATCATGAATTCTAAGTTTAAAGGTCAAGGGTATTTTAATAATTTTCATTCTCAAAATTAAGAATATAAAAAAAGAAACCCCCAAACCCTTACCCACCTCTCTCATTCCTCCCAACCCTTCCTCTTTCATCTCTTTCATTTAAACCTTTTCTCTGTCATTCCTACACTAGCCCTAATTGAAAAAAATCAGAAACACTTGCCTTATTTTAATAATTTTGATTCTCAAAACTAAAAAAAGAAACCTCAAACCCTTACTCACTTCCTTCATTCTTCTCAACCCTATCTCTTTCATCTCTCTCACTCAAACATTTTCTCTGTCATCTCTGCACTAGCTCCAACTAAAAAACACTCATTATTAAATAAAATAGTTAGAGAAAAAAAAATACTTAAATAAATAAAAAAATTGAAGCACCTAATTTTTTCTTTATATAATTTTAAATAAAATTTCAAGATTTAGAATTTTTATTATTTGATTTTATCGTTGAGAATTTTATTGTATTGTGATTTGTTTTCTCTTTAGTAAAGGAAAACAAGTTAATGAATTTCTACCAAAAAAAATTAAATGGACACGAAGCAATGTTACGTAGTAGTCTCAGAATGTAAAGGAAGGATGCTCATAAGTCTTGGTGCAAGTTGNGTCCGTCGGCTGTAATATATATAGTGAAGATAATGAAATTAAAGAGATTTTGAATGAACTTTTTTTCGGAAGGTGTATATGTCAATGACTCAACTCTTTACAAAAGTAAATCGTTTAATAATGAGTGTTTTTATAGTTGGGGCTAATGCAGAGAAGATAGAGAAAATGTTTTAGTGAGAGAGATGAAGGAGAAAGAGTCGAGAGGAATGAAGGAGGTGAGTAAGGGTTTGAAATTTCTTTTTTTAGTTTTGAGAATGAAAATTATTAAAACAAGGCAAGTGTTTCTGATTTTGTTTTTCAATTAGGGCTAGGGTAGGGATGACAGGGAAAAGGTTGAAGTGAAAGAGATGAAAGAGAAATGTGAAGAGGAATGAGAGAGGTGGGTAAGAGTTTGGGGGTTTCTTTTTTTATTTTTTTAATTTTGAGAATGAAAATTATTAAAATATCCTTAACTTTAAAACTTAGAATTCATGATATATAAGGGTATTTTTGTTTACTGAAACCCGATACACATTGCTAAAATATACCAACTGAAAAACAGACGAAAGCAAGTTACCAAAGTCATATATATATATATATATATATATATATATATATATATATATATATATATATATATATATATATATATA
>NC_028351.1:32724303-32731664 GCF_000741045.1 Vigna radiata var. radiata
ATTCTCAGGTATTATTTTTGTTCAAAGAATTTATGGTGAGAAGATTACAGAATGATCTCTTTTATCTTTCGGATGAAATGCGAATTCAAAGAAATTGCAGAGCTATATGATGGAAAGGATTATAGGAGAATAAGAGAAACATTTATTGATAATTTGTAAATATACCTGTCATTGTAACTTTTCAATGTAATACTATATTTCATAGTAATTATTATGAAATTAAGAAGAAGAAAAAATCTGAAAGTGTGATTTCAGTTATGAATGTAATATTAATTTGATCTTCAAACAATACTCCAACAAGTTTGATATGAATTAACGTTGTGGACACTCAATGTTTATATTACGTATATGTGACACTATTTATTTAGTATAATTATATTAAGAAATTCGTGTACTCTAACGAAAAATATAAGATTATGAATGTAATTGAACAGTCAACCATGATAGCAGTATGAATATCTTGTCACCACAAATGAGAAAATACAACGAACCAAAAATGCATATACACTGTGCACACGAATTGGAGTATTTCTTGACCTATACGATCCATATATGTAACATCATTCTTTATTGAACTGATCTCATCAGTCAAGTAAGCAAATTGAACCCTTAATCGCAAATTGACCTATACGATCCATATATGTAACATCATACGTTAATGTTGTGTCACCACAAGCGTGAAAACACGACGAATGAGAAACACATTTTAACCATACATAGGAAGAACACTTGCATCAAAACACAAATCATAACATTTCACGACCTAGATGTATTAGATTTGTAGTCTCGTCATGGTTTATTGAACCGTCAGCCCCATAAGCAACTCTTCTATAAATGACAAGTCACGGAAGCAATAATTCGTTCAAACATTGCCAACGTGTATAATCTTACATTAACGATTTAAACGACATCATAAAAAAACCAAATTGAAAATAAATTACAAAATTTTGAATCATATTGAAAAAAAAAAGAAATTGACGAAAATCAAGATTAAAAGAGAAGTTAAGCCTAATAATAAAAATAAATATTTAGTATTCATCAAAATTTTAATAAACAAAAATTAACATATTTTAATATTAATTTAGTTTGTACTAGTTAGACAGTGATAATGACACTAATTTGAAAAAAAAATGTTTTTCATATAATATTTCTAATTTTAATAAAATAAAATACAAAAAAAATGGATGGTGGAGACATGTATCGATGAAAGAATGAGAAAGATGAATATGATTGAAGGAGATGATGAGAAAAGTATGAATGAAGTAAATAAGTATAGATGAAGACGGTGAGTACAGAAAAAAGATAAGTGTGGATGAAAATGATGAACATAGATAAAGAAGACGAGTGTTGGTGAAAATGAAGAAAGTGAGAAGATTTATGAGTGTGTATGGAAAATATTTATATATAAAGCGACATATGAGAAGATTTGTTCATATTTAAATTTAAACTTTTAGATTAAAATAATTTATAACTTTGTTTCGTTGTCATAAAAATGCACAAATTCATAACATATAAATATTGAGAAACTTAAAATTAGTGTTCACTTAATTTATACTAATTTAAATAAATATAAATATTAAGTAAATAATATTAGTTTAAATTAGGCTGATGATATATAACTCTATTTTCAATTTTTCTTTCAGTTAGTATAGTCTATGCTAGTCTATGATTAACTGGATTCTTTTACTTATTAAAAAAGGTTAAAAAGAGATAGTCTCGCCTTAAAGCTAGCTAACTCAAGTCTATTAGCATTTAACTTTAAGCCAATTCTATTAACCTTGTTAAGTTGATACTAAAGCTAATATAAATATTTATTTATTCAAATGTTAAAAATAATTAGTGTTGAATTAGATTTATAAATCAATTCTATCAATAATTAAACCATTTAAGAAAACTATTTTTTAAATTTAAAAAAAAAATGATCTCATAGAATTCGCACTGACAGTATTAATATGTGGAAGCTATGGATGTTTTCTTGGATTGTATTTATAGAGTGATCAAAACCACTGGTCATTTTCTTAAAATTGTTCTCATAGAATTTGCATAATATACAATAAATTAGTGTGCAAAGTAGTTTTTAGTGAAGTTGACCTTAAAACTTTCAAAAGAAATTATGTTTTATGCAAAACAATATTCCTCAATCTCGATGACAAAATTAAGGAATTCTAATTCATACAAAGAAAAAGATTTGAAGAGATCCTCACTGGTGATCTCTCTTATACAAATGCCTAAGCATAATATGCACTAAGACCTTCTCATTTTAGCCTCATATGCAACTTTAACTTTTTATTTTTTATTCACAAAGAAATATATTGATTGTGGAATATTGAGTGCTCTAACTGTTTTAGAAAGAACATATACATAAATTTTTTTATTACATATAAAAAATAGTCTAATAATATTATTTATCAAAATCCTACTAATCTTTTTATAAATTTTTACAAAAAAAAAATAAAAAATCTACGTAGTACATATGGATATGGATATAGCTAGAATAAACTCACGAGATTATCTCTGACATCCCAATAATATAAGGTATATATAATATAGGAATCATCAACTATAATATGATAAAGCAGTTTAAGGACATGTAGTTAGAGTAATAAAATTATAGTCATCCTCCAAAATGGTTAAAAATTTAAAACTTCTACATAACAAATTTGTCCTTAAACTATTTAAAATAAGGGAATCCAAATGACTATTTAAAACTTTAAAGTATTTCAAAATAACAATTTAAAATAAGGGAATCCAAATGAGTCTAGGCTGCAACATCATCTTCCTCCAAGACCTGCTCCAGGGACACCTCCTCTACTTCTGCTCACATCCAAGTGGATGGTCATTGCAAAAGGAAAACACCACACAAGCAAGACACAAACACAAAGCAAGGGTGAGCTAATTATATAAAAAGCATATAATAATAGCATATGATGTACAATAGTAAATTTCAATCAAGACAAGATAGGTCACGCATCATAACATGTTGTATACTAGACTTAACTCGTCCAAACTTAGAATGATAGTCGAGTTATGGCTGATCTTGCACTCGTGGTGGCTTATAATACTTGGCCATTGGGTCCCAACCTACCATTGAGGTATATTGGAAGCCCCTAAGACTAAGACCTCCTGCTACTCCTCACCACATGGTTCAATCCTCTCTACGTGAGAAGAAGGACCATTGGTGTTTCAGGATGACCCCCAAGACTAAGCTCCTACTCTCATTCTAAACACTAAGAATCTCACCAAGAGATTTCACACTTTTAAACATACTTCCTTTACTTAGTAACCACATGCTTCTAAAGCTACAATAACCATCAATTATATGGTACAATACACTTTTAATCATGTGACCAAACAAATTCAACATAATTCAATACAAAACAAACTCAAAGGGAATAGACTAGATGCAACACTTTTCGCAAAGCGCACCACATTCGCACAACTAATCCAGGGTGATTCACATAGCGCATACATATATTTCGCCTTGCGAATTACTTTGTGTTGGTGACAGACTTTAGATCTCTCGCATAGCGCACCCAGGTCGCATAACGAGAGCCTAGATAGAGACCAACCCTTACCAAAGACTTGCAACGCACACTACTCGCCCTTCAAATTAATTTTGCAGAGGCTCCAGGCTAGCCATAGTCGCATAGCGACAGGATTCGCTATGCGAATTCGCAAGGCAGAGAACAGTACTCTTGGTCATTCGCAAAGCGCATGCACCTGCTCGTACAACGAATGACCCAAGGCAGAGAGCACTCCCCTGCATGGACTCGCTATGCGAAACAATCCGCATAGCGAGTCTGCATAATCTGCAGAAAGAAATTTGGAAACACACACCTCCTTTTCCAATTTTAGTCCCCTTTCCCAACTTCTAAGACCTCTAATCTGTAATGTATACTTAATTAAGCTTGTCTAGTGCATTATAAACATCCTTAAAGTAATTCTAAAGTTACTTAAACCTAGATCCAACTTTAAACTACTAATTTCCATAACTTAAAGGCTAAATTCCCATTCTACCAATTCTAACGTGTTTCGGTTCCATTTTATGAGCCTAGAAAGTCACAATTTTCCTATTTAAACTACTCAAACCACCCACTTAATCTCCAGACTCCAATTGCCCAAAATCACTACCTTACTTCCCTTAAACTGACCTAAAACACTACCCCAACACTTGACTTCCCATCAAAACAATGTTACCATAGAATATCTATCCCCAAGCACTTATGATGGAGTTCTACCTGACGTAGTCTTCTTTTTCGTATTTTTACATTTTATTGTACACGTAGTTTAGCTTGCAAGGAGCATGGGTTACTATAAAAACCCAGCTCCTCACTTGTATTTGGCACTTTTGAGATAAATGAGAATTAGATTTCTGAAACCCAGAATTAATTCTCTCTTGAAAGTCATAGGCTAGAGAGTCCAAAGACTCCCTCTAGCCACCTTCAAGGCACACTTCCTCACTCTCATTTTCCATTACCACGATGCTTCTCTCTCATCATCAATGCTACATCACCATTGCTTTACTCCATTCTGCGTGTCGTCAGACTCACCATAGCCATGCATCAGCCATCCAACTCATTTTTCCATTTACTCTCGCACGCGTTAGAGAGAGAATTCTTCATTCTCGCATATCTCTCACTCCTTCCGCGGGAGCTTTTCTTCCACTCGAGAGCTGTCCATCATCGCATAACCATTCTCCAACCATAGAATCACCATCGTTGCCCGATTTCACCGTAAGTTCCATTACTTTCATAGTTTCATCATCTCCGATCACTCCTATTCCCTTTTCACCGAACACTTTCATCCAAACTTAGGGTTTTTCCCTTCCATCACCGTTTCTTCACATTTTGACCAATTAAACCTTCATTTTCTCCGATCTAGTCCATTTCCACCGATTAAAACTTCGTTTCCTTTGATTAATCGGTTTAGATTAGGTTGTCCTCACCGGTCTAGGGTTTTCTTGAATCTTGTCGTACTTTAGTAGTGTTCCATCGAGTCAGCTCTTTCACAACATCGTATCAATTTCGCTGCATCTTCTTCATCGGAGAAGAGGAAGTCCAGTCCGTCGGCCTTCCCTTGGAGCGTCTTCCATCAACTTCTTATAAGTCTAATTACAACAATTGGTTTCACACAAATCACTTCATAAACATCACATTCCAATTACCGTTTTTATCAGTTCCAAAGCTCAACACGTACAACATATAATACTGAAAACCTAACATGCAATCCAAACAGCATAACAATTCAAACTTCAATACACATACACACCATAAATCAATTTAAAGAAAATAACTAGCTCCCTGATGAGTGCATATTTATGCCCACATTTATGTCTTAAAATTGAAATTTTTGATGAGATAGTTGTGCTTAAATGGTTGATTTTAAGTGGATTTGTGATGATTGGAATTGTTGGGTTTGAGAATTAAAGAGACATAAAAGGTGAGTTTAGAGCATAAATTATTTTTAGATGATCTAATGTTTATTTGTGTAGCTGAAATTAAAGCTTTATTGGTCCAAATTGCAAATTAAGGCCCAAAATCAGGTTTTATTTGGAAAATAATGTCCAGATGGGTCAAACAGACAGTCTTTACCCTTGCACCCCCAAATTTCCCTACATGCACCCCTTTTTTCTTAACTTCACCCAACAAATAAGCCCAAACACTAGACTTTTTCTGTTACACCCTCCTAATTCCCTATAAACACCTTTCCTACCATTCCTAACTCAGATTGCCTAAGATGGTGCCACGTGGCAATCCACCACTAACACAGATAGCTAAACAGATGCTGCCACATCATCAACCTTTGACACATCATCACTATCTTCACAGAAACCCTAGACTTCCAAAACCTAAAGCCACCATTGTCAACTTTCAAGCCGCTGCCAGCCACCATCGCCGGTGTGCTCACCGGCCATCACGAAGCTTCACGCCACTACCCAATCTTCTGTGAGCAAGCACCAGTCCAAATCACCGTCACGTTGTTGCCTTCATCTTCTCCTCCATCAACGTCGACCAGCCATCGTGCCATCGTGAAGCCATCGGGAAGACGTTGCCGCTGTTCGCGCCGCAAGCCTCCATCACACTCCTCCATCTCGTGCAAGCTGTCATCAAACACGCAGGAGAAATCGTCGTCGCACATCACCCTTCCGCGGTGCCACCTTGCTGCGCCTTGAAAAAGCCGTCTCGACGCACCTGCAGATCCAGCAAATCGCAACTTGCGAACCAAAAATGCAAAGACAACCAGCACATCCACCACGCCGTCGCGAGATTCCATGGCCATAACCAAGAATAGTGTCATTCATCATCACCGTCAGCCACCCATGACCACCATCCCAACCAGCGCTATCAACAGCCACGCTGTTATACGCATCTCGCACCTCCATCGTTCTTGCACACCACAGAAACAACCACGGTAATCGCGTCACCTCAGTCTTAGCGCCGCCATCCTCCATCACCGTGCCGCCATTGCCCTTTCTCTCTCAGGCTACCACCTGCACACAGAAAACCAACACATGAAACCCAGTTCGTTATCACCATCGCGCAACCATCCTCACCGCCAACAACCACCAGCGCCATCGATCTTGAACATGCAAATCCAGAAACAGTGAGAAACCCTAATCGCGTTTTCTATGCAGCCATGCCAACGCAACCAAGACTCCACCAGTAGCACCTCCATGTTGCTCGAGTGCGGCGTTGAAGACCTCCTTTCCCCCAATCTGAAACCTAATTTAGGTGGGGAAGAGGCTGACACGTGTCAAGATCATATTGGAGCCCCATTTTTTGAGTCAAAGGTGGTCAACAGGGGCAATGTGCAATTTCAGAAATTAAAAAGGGGTTTAAGTGCAGATAGAGGAAATTTTAGGGCATCTATGCAATTTTGGAAAGTCAGAAAAGCTAAAAGATAAAATTCAGTTGTTGAATTAATTTAATTTGGGAATATCAACAGAAAATATCTTCCAAATAAAGTTGTAATTATCTAAATCTTTTAGTTATTTGGAAGATATATGATAAAAGATTTTATCAACTGAATATTCAGAGTCCAAGCCCAATCAAGCCTATATAAAGAGACCCCGGGGAGACAGAAAGGGACATCTTCATTCATTCATTTACCACTCCTCTCTTTTATTTCGATATGTATTCAACTCCATTCATGGAGAGCTAAGCATTTAGGGCTATTCTGCTGTAATTTCATTATGGATTTTGAGGTTAAGTGAATTAATGCAATTGTTTATTTTGATTATTAATTTAAGTTGTTTTCTCTCTATGTCTTTCATCTCTTTATCATATTAAAAGCAAAGATTTTTGCATCAAAATGTGTTTGAATCTACATGCATATTAATTATATGAGTTTTAGGGTTTCTA
>NC_028351.1:32731782-32762876 GCF_000741045.1 Vigna radiata var. radiata
GAGATTTAAGAATAGACATGATTAAACACAATAAAATTAATTGAGAATGTACTTTGGTTGAATTTATTGTGAATAATTTAGAAAGGTCTTGCATGTGATTGAGAATGTACTTTGATTAATTGCATGACCACCCTCAAATTAATTAAGAATGTACTTTAATTAATTTGAAACTTAAACAATAATAAATTGAACAATGATGATGAATCTATTTTGGAAAAGCAATGGAATTATCCTGTTTCTTCATAATTATTTTTAACTTTCTTCTTTGTTCTACAACATTCTTTAAACATTCTCACTTTTATTCATAAGTATTGCATAACATTCATAAGAGTCAGATATTCGAAAGCAATTTCGTGTTCGTTGGGAGACGACTTAGGGTTACTTTAGCCCTATCTATTTTCTTCAATACTACTTGGCAATACTGAAGTTGCCTTGAAAAGTAGTATTAATTTGATAGCTCCAACGACAGCTTATCACTCCTCTTTCCTTGGTGGTTACACAACATAGCTCACAACACTGCCTCAATAGTACCTCTTACAGTAAAACTCACGAGGTCCTACAAATCACCAAATTGGTGATAGAAAATGTCTTTAGAGTTGGGTTTGAGCATAGAACAACAAAGGGAAAACACCAGACACATGCAACCAACAAAGGTTGCATGTCTAGGTTTAAGAACAACGAAAAAGGGGCAAGGACAACTTACTCGCTAAAACCAAAAATTAATCAGATGGATAGAAAGCCCTCGACTTTGGGAACGTGGGGACACCAACTGATCGACAATGCAACAGTGAAATGACGATACAGGGTAGAGAGAAGGTAGAGAAGAGAAGAAAGAGCTTTGAAGAGTGATGGTAGCTTTTCAGATAATTGGGATGAGCTTTGAGTCTACGTTTTCACATGTTAACGTTTATTTTAGTAATATTTGCTCAAACCCATTATATGTTGCCACGTGTGAATCCTCAAAGCTATTCTTTTCTCAGACCTTACATTATTACTTTACTTATTTATTTTTTTAACAATATACGAACCTCTCACAATCTTCGTATGGTGCTCTTGCAAACTTGTAAGGATAAAAATTGATGTAAATCCCTTTGCAAAAAAGTCAGCAACATGAACTTTATTGTAGAATGTGCTTACTAAGACCACATCTACAATCAAAACAAAAGAAAAAAAAAATCATTCACTCTAAACCTCAAAGTCTAGATTATAAATCCTAGAATCTTATACAATTGTTCTCATATTACTATATAAAAAGGTTTAAAGAATGATTATAATGTATTATTTTAAAGAGTAGAGTAACATATATATATACATACAAGGGTTTTATAATTTCTCATCTATTATAGGAATGATAAGTGCTCAAATCTCCACAAATTATAATAATGTCTAAATTATAACCAACACAATATTTAATTACCTAATATTTACTAATAGAATATTGGACATATCTTAACACCCCCACTCAAGTTGGTGTGTAGATATCACACATTTCTAACTTGAATAGAGACTCATTAAATAATCCGCTTGACACTCCTTTGGTGAGAACATCAACCAAAACTGCAATTCTGATCTTACAAAAGGAAAGAATTATTCCAGCTTCAAGCTTCTTTTTGATGAAATGTCAATCAATCTCCACATGCTTTGTTCAATTATGTTGCATAGGATTGTGAGTAATTGCTATAGCTGATATATTGTCACAGTACAAACTCATAGCCTCATTTGGTTTAAAGTCCAAATCTGATAGCACATTTTTAATCCACAAAAGTTCACAAACACCTAGTGTCATGCCTTTGAATTCAACTTCAACACTAGATCTTTCTACTAAAGGTTGTTTTTTACTCCTCCAAGTTACAAGATGCATCGGTGTACCTTTCTACCTTTAAGTTTCCATGATTTGAGAACAAAATTCCTTTTCCTGTAGTGGACTTCAAATATCTCAAAATCTTTTCAACAACATCCATATGAAGCTTTTGTCGGTCATGCATAAATTGACTAACAACATTCACTACATAAGTAATATCTGGACATGTATAGGACAAATAAATTAATTTTTTTGTCAGTCTTTGATCTCCCTCTATCTATGCTTGCTAAATTTGAGCATTGAAAGAGTTTATGATTTTGTTCAATTGATGTACGAACTGGTCTACTCCCAAGCAGCCTAGTTTCTGATAGTAAGTCAATAGTATATTTTTTTTTGGCATAGGAAAATACTATGTTTTGATCTAGCTACTTCAATACCCAAAAAATATTTGAGGTTTCCAAGTTGTTGCATCTCAAATTCAGATGCAAGGCATTGCTGTAAACTAGAAATTTCATATTGATCATTTCTTGTAACAATCATGTCACCTACATATATAATCAAAGCTATAATTTTTCCTTTTCCTCTTTTCAAAAATAAGGTGTGATCAGATTTACTTGCTTTATAGCCAAAATCTTCATAGACTTAGTAAACCTTCCAAACCATGCTCTTGGGGATTGTTTTAATCCATATAGAGCCTTCTTTAATTTGCAAACCTTCATGCCAATTGAATCTATCATGCCTGGTGGAGAATCCATATAAATTTCTTCTAATATTTCTCCATGTAGGAAATCATTTTTCACATCAAATTGTAGAAAAGGTCAATCTTGGTTTATAGCTAACGATAGAAGTATTCTCATAGTGTTGAGCTTGCCTAACGGTGCAAACGTCTCTTGGTAATCTACAACATAAGATTGAGTGTAACCTTTAGCCAAAAGTTGTGTTTTATACCTCTCAATAGTTCCATCAACTTTATGCTTAATTGTAAATACAATTTGTAGCCCACAATTTTCTTCCATCTTGGTAAGGACACAAGATCCCAAGTGTTGTTTTTTTTTTTCTAAAGTTGTCATCTCATCAACCGTTACTCTGGTCCATCTACGATCTGTCAAAGCTTCCCATATATTACTAGAAATAAAAATTGAAGATAATTGATACAAATGATGTATATGACTGGGATAACCTGTAAGATGACACATATTTACTAATGGGATATTTAACTTTGGCTTGGAGGTCTGGTTCATATTTAGTTGGAGGTTGACCATGCTTCAAACGGGGTGAAAGATTATGTTGAACAATAGTAGACTTAGTGTTTGGTGTGCTGGTGGTCTTACGCAAACAAGAATAAATTTCATGATCGGTTTCGTCTAAATTAGTCTTATCAAGGGTAGGACCAAGGAAACAATTTCATAATTAGTTTCATCTACATTATTATTAGAGATAGGATCAAAAGGTACCTCTGAAGAGTCAAGCCGAACTTATGGAGAAGATTGAGCCAATTGGTTATGATTAGATGACACTATATTATCTTGAAAAAAAGTGTCCATATCTAGGATTGGCTCATTTCCTGCAGAATAATCCTCACACGATAATTTATCTGCACACACTAGTGCAAAAACAGCCTATTACGTCGTATATTTTTGGCCTTTAATGACGCAACTGCTTCCGATGTTATAGCGGGTGACGTAAATTTACATGAAATATTAACGGGTGTCGTTAATCGAACTCGTTTACGTCGAATACAAAGGTAATTGACGTAAAGTTAATGTCTTTTATGTATATCGACGTTAAGGTATGTCATATAAAATAGAGTTAGACGTCCAATATTTGAATAAATATTTATTTTTAAAGAAAGATTTTTCGTCAAATGGTCGGAGGAACTGACATAATGTTGACGTCGAGGTAGAAGATTGATGACGTAATATTCATGTCGAAGTGCAAATTTGACGTCAATTTTTGAATAAATATTTATATTTAAAGGAATATTTGACGTCAGTTATAAGGTGATTGATGTAAGGTTGACGTCGAACATGTTTACAGTCGACGTTACTATCGCTGAGCCGTAGAGATCCTTGCCCAACGTTTTATTATTGTCGTTATCCACTACATTATATGAATGTCACTCATCGCCTTGATTGACGTTAAGATAGATATATTAACGTCTGACAATGTATAAAATGACGATACCTTCAGTGTTTTTTTATTAAATTATGTTCATTTTAGCTCATTTAACCAAACATGAAATACAAAACCAGTTTTCCAATTCCTAAATGCACAAAATTAATTAATTTAAACCATGCTATCATCAATTCATCAATTCCAATGAAATAGTAAAAGTAAAAGACGTTAATGCTATCATCAAAACTTAAAAGAACCCACTTTTCCATTCATCTATTCTAAATAATCTATTGACAATATACATCTATTTATAGTTAAAAAGTTACACAAGTAAGCAAGTGCTACTATCATGAAAGGAAAAACCTAAAACTATAGCTATTTAAAATGTTTATTCAAATATCCTACCCATTCCTCTCTTATCTTATTTATTACTTTATTGGAAAATGGAGAAATAGTGTTGAATTGCTGCAAAATCAAGGAAGAAAACTTTACAATTATATTCATTTTAGTGTCAAAAGTTTATTGATATTTGTATGATTTTCAAATGTAAATTTCTACCTCAGTCCAATCTCCTCTCATTTATGCTAGGATGATTGCCTTCATCCATGACATGATGTAGTACCCACATGTCCAGGAATAATTCTGCTTATTACCTAAACATGTGAAAGAACTTAGTCAAATGTAATGGTTTAAAATTGACTACGAAAATTAAAGGTTAAAGATCAACGAATTCCAACCTTAGGATATATAATATCAATTTGTTGTCCTCTGGTCCTAGTCAAAACTCTAAACAAATTTGAAACATTAGAAACATAAGTTAATATATTAATATCATAATGAATTGATAAGAATGAATGTAATACTTACGTTTGTATCAAGGACTACAACTCCGGTTTAATCTTCCTATGAAAAGAACAAAACCATACAATTTGTGTTTTTTTTGGAATGATCACCATGAGTTACCAATGGCCCATATCATGTACCAACAACCAGTGAGTTTATTGATTAAATTTGATAAAATTTGACAATATTTGGAAAACATATGCATCAATGTATGGCTCCATATATATCTCTCTCTTAGACTCGGTCATCCATGTTTGCATATATGATTTTCTAGGATGTAACGTGTTTCGAAATGGTTGGATGGTTTGAGGTTCAAGAAAGCCATAAATTGACCCCTGACCTGATTCTACTACACAGTGTCCATGTACCTATAAGAATAAAGTTAAGTATATTTATTAAAAAGTAATAATACTTGGTGGAATCCTTCCTAACACAGCCCTCTTTAATTGTACTTTTACATTTTCATTGTATCTGTAGCTTAGCTTGCAAGGAGCTTGGGTCACTATAAATACCCAGCTCCCTCTAGCCACCTTCCAAGCACCCCTCTCACTTTCCATTTTCCAAATCTCCACGGTGCTTATCTCTCACTCCTCCACGCTGCTCCACAAATTGACCGCCACATTTTCAGCCACGCGTCCAGTTTTTCAACATCCTTCAGTGCCTTCATTACTCAGTTTCACATCCTCATTTCGTTTTCACTCTCGAGCAAGAGAAACATCTCCTTCTTCGCTCGCGAGCCAACTTTTCCATTGCTTCTACAAACGTCATTTCCCTTCACTTATCTCCCAACCACATCTTCCTTTAGGGTTTCCAACCCCTTTCCACCATTTTCACTGATTAACCACCTCAACCTAGGGTTCCTTCATCATCTAGGTACTTTCCACTGATTATCTTCCATTTTCTTTGGATTAAAACTACTTTTGCACCGATCCAAACCTTATCCACCGTACAATCGCTGTTTTGAACCGATTAATCGGTTCATTTTGTGTATCTTCCTATTTCTAGGGTTCTGATTGTCTAGGTTTAGGTTCTCTGAGCTCCTACTCAGATTTGCTCCATTCTTTTTCGATTTCTCTCTTCCGTTTTGCCTAGGGTTTATGCGAAGGTTATCGCACTTTTGTTTCCATAGTCTCTCTAGGTCTAGAGCTCTCCTCAACAATTTCCGCTGTGTATTCTTCATCGGAGAAGCCTCGAGGACTCCAATCGTGTCTGCATCGCGCCTATCGGTCCTATTCCTCAAGGTGTCTTCGATCAATACTAATATACAAATTAGAAAATAACAAATAAAAAACTTACATGCAACACAATTGTATGTATGAAATGTTCAACATTCTATCGCCACCAATCAGCTCATATGCGTCACTGAATTCAATATACAATGGAATGTGGAACTGGACGCCAAACATTCTTAACTCTCACTGCACCACTACCGATGCTTTTTTCAACTGAGGTAATCTTGACATCAATATGGATAGAGGATCATCGTCTTTTGCTTGCACACGAGCCTCTGGTTGAGCCATTGCTTGTTTCTCTGGTCGGTAGACCTGCAAGTCACATTTACAGAAGTTAGGAATCATTTAATTATAACTTGAAGATTTAAGATAATGAAAATAAGAATACAATACCGCTGGTGGGCCAAAATATGGAATCATCAAGGCCTTAGGCCAAGCTATAAATGTGCCTAAGGCCTCCCCCACGAATTGGATTTCATTTGTCGGCACTGGAAGTCGAGCCTGGGGTCTTTAACATCATCAATCCTTACCCGCGCGTCAGTGGGCAATAAAGGAGCACCATGAATGGTATGACCTCCTACAAGCTGTACTCCGATGGCCACTGTATCCGGAGGATCCCCATAAACCAAAAACTCATACGGAATATTGTTATTGGTTCGATCTGCATTAGAGCATGAGTCTTTGGTGCTCACAGGAGGTGCGGTAGGATCATCTATAGGGGCATCCTCCTATTGTGACTGTTGTTGTTGTTGTCGTTGTAGTCTGATTATCGCAAGTTCTTGTTCGAGCGTTCTTAAGCGTTCTCCCGTTTGCTCCTGTACTTGGACTTGCACCTGTTTTCTGATGCTACTAACCAATTTCGGAGTCACGGCTTGTGTGCTTCTTGGTTTAGGGCCAAAGTAGTCCTCAATCCAGTAGCTCCTCCAACAGCACGCACACGACCTGGATGGTCTGGCCGACCTGTGGTTGATACTAGGATGTCCTTCCAAACTTTTGGCACAAATGTGCCTTCAGTCTCTTGCTCAACCAACTCAGCCTGCATATCATAATATAAATAGTTACATAATTTTTTAAGAACTATGGTAATTAGTTAAAAGTTTCCACTTACAATTCTATGGGATATCTCTTGAGTAAACTGGGATGTAAACTAGCCATTAGACTTTGTTCGTGCATTCTTCCACAATTCATGTATAGCTGGTGGAGGTGCTAGATCAGGTAACTCAAGACCTAACTCCTCATCTCGATGTTTTCTCATCTTTTTCTCTAATAACGCATAACCACCACGAGAAAGTACGTGTGGTGTATCATTAAGCCTCTGCCTTTCCTAGGCGGCTATCCTTTTCACCTATGAAAAAATGAAAATTATTAAGCATAAATCAGAAATTAACATCTCGTCTTATTAAGAAATATATTATAAAGCATACCTGCCACTGAGGAGTAAGTCTAGATTCTTTAAACTGCACCCATTACTCATCAGATATTTTATACCATGTACAGAGAGTGTCGTTCTATTTAGAGCCAAAGACGAATTTACGTGTCATTGTCGTCTTGAAGTCCCTCCACCGGCTTGCAATTTGGGATAAAATCTTCTTCCTAATCCTTTCATCATCAGGAATAACCCAATTTCCCTATTAAAAAGAAAATTAATGTTAAAGCATGTTCAACGAAAATAAGTCAATGATGGAAGTAAAACAGCTTAAACATACCAAAATATCCTACCATAGTAGATTTTTTTCAACCTCTGACACATCACCCCAACAGGTAGCGAGAATAGGGACATGAAATCTTGCCAACGTGCCCAAGTAAGTCTTAAACTCTGTTTTATGTTCCCCTATATCCACAAATGTTTTAGGATCAAACTCCACCGACAATGGTTTATCATTATTAACCCGACGGAATGTGACACTAGGCATCCAAGTCATAGATCAACAACCTCTTCCCGTCTCACTTGATCTAGAGCTTGTCATACCTGTTTACAAAGTTAGTAAATTATAGTTAGAACAGACAAAATAAATAAATTGCCCAAGTAATTAAAACAATGTAATTTTCACAATGTATAACTTCTCATTAATCCATAAATGAACAGATGATCACAAATGTTGTCAAAGTCTTCATATACTAGATTGAGACAACGAACACAAGGGCAAAAATATATCCCGTTCACTGGTTTTGTGTGTTCTTTAACATATATAGTATGAACTCAGAAACACCTCCCTCATACTCTTCATTAATATGACGCTGATGAATACTACTACTTCTCTAAAAGTAAAGAACCCACGAAAAAAAAACTAACTTACGTCGAGAACCGAAAATAAATACCTATCATACGTTTATCATAGTATACGTAGACGAACACATATATCATACGAAAGAGATATTGAAGGAAAAAAAAAAAAACCAAACTTGAAATAGTGACACTAAAGAAGATGATGAAGTTCGCTGACAACGAACGAACACAAATATCATACGTTGAAGGAAAAAATAAACTATCATAGTATCATTATACATATATAATATGTCCAGAATCAACAAACACAATAGAAACACCAACACATACATCATACGTATGAGATATTAAAGATAAAAAAAGACATACTTGAAATGGTGTCATTGGAGAAAATGATGAAGTTCCTTGATCACGTATGAAACACAGCCTAAAGATAAACGAAAAACATTCGGTAAACCATAGAAGTGGGAACCAAATGACATTACAAAGACAAAAAAGATGAAAAATAACCTTCTTTCTTTATCGCAGTCGTCCAAGAAGAAGAAAGTTCAAGCGTAAATGGAAGCGCGAACAAACAATGAGACTGTGTTTTGTTTTTACGTTCATATTCCATGTCGAATACAAGACAAACATGACATTATATTTAAAAACCACGTCGCAGCCCCAAATAATTCGTTGTTTCCTACAAAAAAACAGGCGCCTTTTTTTTATTTTTATTGTTATAAATTGTAAAGTATACATCGAAGTTGAAGGGGCTTAGACTTAGTATGGGACGCCTAAAGTTTCTACCTTTTTAATTCTTTTTACTTTTTTCTTTTAAACATGAGAGCATTAAATAGAACATTGTATTGTATGAGAATTTGACGTTTTATTCTTCTGCCAATATCAGAAAGTATCATACTTTTGGATCTCTTTTCTTTTCACCCTCCCCATAGAACGTCGAAGGCTGCGGGGCTGGGACGTGAAGGGAATTGAAGTATGATGGGAGCATTAATGGTGTGCTTAATAGAACGTCATATTCGGCTGGGCTTTGACGTTTTTTTCTTCCGCCAATATCAAAATGTGGCACTCATTTTTGCTTTAAAATCATACCTGAAATCATTTTGATAACGGTTTAAAACACCATTATTAGCTATGTGATTTTAATACTAAAAGCACCCGTTTTCACTTAGAAACTTGCTTGGGCTAATGAGTTTTCAATAAAATGTGTGAATAAGAGAGTTGAGGTTGATTTCAATGGTTTTCTAACAAATTCCCCTTGTTTTGATAGAGATTGAGGTAATACTGGAAGAAGAGGTCAAAAGCCAAGAAGATGGAGCTCAAAAGAGGCTAAAAAGACACCAGAAGGATGGAAAATGCAAAGCCCGAGCGTCTAGGAGCACAAACCAAGCGTCCAAAATCGACCCTAGCCGCCCGGCGGTGGCCCCCGACGCCCGAGCGGTGGAACTTCGTAGCTTGGGCGTCCAAATCTGATGCCCAGGCCTTACATGACCTTCAATTCTCACCCGAGCGTCCTCCCTGCGACGCTTGAGCATGATTTCACTTGGATCGGGCACTATTTATGCTCTGCTTTGATTCTTTTGGACTGGGCCGCACTCTTGGACACTTCTGGCACTATTTAAGGACCTTGGGGCTCTAGGTTTTGCATCCCTAGCAGAGAAGAACATAGCAATACACTCTTTGCCTTCTCTTAATCTTCCATTCTCATTCTTTCTTCCATAGTTCATAGAGTTCCCCCATTGTCTATGGGGAACTAATTTCTATTTGTTGTTGGGGAATGATGTAACCTTGTAAACTCTCATGTATTTGAATCGATTCTTAATTTCATATGCTTTTTTCATTAATTGTTAGAGTAATTCATCTGTTTTTATTCTTGCTTATGCAATAGCATTATCTATGAGTTGAATGAGTGTCGGGAGGTTCCTTTCAATTCAGGTTCTTGTTGAATAACTCCTATAAGGGTTATATTGCTAAAGGATGAAGGTATGAGTCTTAGTCGTCTTAACCTCTTGATCTTCACATCTTTTTACCAAGAATGTTAGGAATTGTATGAACTGTAATTAGGGACAAGCTTATTTACTGAGGGATCGGGTTTAAGTGATTTAGTGAGGGACGTTGGCATTAATGCATAAGAAGAATTCTGATATACATGAGAGGGAACTTGGTGAAATCTAACCCCAACAACATACTCATCTCACATAAATCAACCTCCATTAATCTCTGTGCTCTTTTGTCAGTGATCAACTGCATTTTATTTTCTTTATTATTCTTGCACTCCAACCCATGATGTCTTTTATTTTAAGTCTTAATTAATCTTGTTTTCACAGAACTGTTCAGCGCCGAGAGTCCTCTGGGATACGATACTTGGTCTTACCATTTTATATTACTTGTGCGACTCAGTACACTTGTTGATTTGCCCCATCACTTTTCTTTTTACGTCTTAATCGATTCACGTTAGCAGTGTATTGAAATTTGCACTTTTACACCAGTGATCAGTTGTTGATCAATATCATAATCGTCTCCAGTATAAAAATTTTTGGTACCAGTGGGGTATGTTCGAGGAGTATAACGCAACGAAATTAAAACTAAGAGTAGCGTATAAGTGTGTTCAGTCACTTTTTAAAACGAAGTTGGTCCTTTTTTGAAAAACAATTTTCTTTCAGAAAATTTATCGAACAGTTTATGTGCAGACAAAAGTAACAAGTGTAGGGAGTAGAAAAATCACACAAGTAACTTTTATACTAGTTCGATTCAGAAGAATCTACGTCCAGTCGTTAATCACTATAAATAGTGATTAACAGTTTCACTAAAAGGATGTTTTTCAGATTACAATTTATAGTGAATGAAAAGCAGATAAATAAACCTTCCTTCGACGAGCGAATCGGAAGAAGACCACTCTGCCAACTCGAAGAGAACCGCTCCGGCAATCGACCAACGATTCGAGAGCTTCTCCTGTTCACAAGACCAGGCAGAGCACCTTGCTAACTCGAAGAGAGCCTGCTCCGACTATCGACACACGATACGTGAGCCTCTCCTTTCACGAGACCAAGAAAGGGAACTTTGAACAAAGCTTCTGAGAACTTTCCTCTGACAAACAGTGTTCTATTAAGCTTCTTAGTTCAAAAATCGTTGCCTCTGAAGTTTACAAAAACCAATATATAGCCAATTTCACTGAATGCCAAAGGTCAGGTCCCAACTGCCACGAATAATCGATTATTGTAAGTGATAATCGATTATTCAAGTCCGTTACAGGTTTTTCAAAAAGTGATAATCGATTATATGAAGTGATAATCGATTATTCCTGAATAACTTCTGATAATCGATTATTGCTTCATGATAATCGATTATTCTAGTACAAAATGCAAGCGATAATCGATTATTGGTTGTCCATAATCGATTATTCCAGTGAAAAATACAAGGTTTAAGATTTTGCTACTACATCCAAATTCTACAAGTTGCTTTTTAAATAATTCTAATGTTCTCTTCAAATAATACTTCTTGCAGCATCATCAAAACAATTCTTCAGGATTTACTAATACTCCTTATTGGTAACAAAAACATTTCTTGGGTCTCTTCATCACTTATCGATCCAGATGGGTTTGCGTTTCTTGTAACCCGGGCAACCTTCTTTTTTCTTCTTGATGATGATGATGCAGAAGCCATGTCTGAATAGAAATCTTGGAACGTCTTTCACAATGTAGAGTGTTGAACTCCTCAACTTAAAAACTATACGTCAAATTGTACTTGGCTTCAACATATTAATGGTAGAAGACAAAGAGTTTGAAAAAACACACGTGATTAGACGTTTTCTTCTTCAGCCTCCCACCCTTTTGTTTCCTTCTTTCCTTTAAACCTCCAATAACCTCTCGTTACCATTATATTTTAAGATATGATTTACATACTTTTTAAAAAAATTTATTTTATAAATATTAGTTTAAATTTATCGTAAAATATAATAATGATTTGTGGGTCAAATTTAAAGAGAATGAAACTTAATTTCTTTAAAATATTATTATAATTTCAGAAAGAAAATAATAATAATAATTATTTAGAATTAAGTTTATACATCAGAATAATTAAAACCATAATAAATATTATTATATTAAGAAAAGTTATGTGAAATTAATGTTCTTTTAACATAGTGTACACTGTAAATGAATTTTTTTTATTAGATTCAACAACATTTCCATACATTATATTTCTTTCCTCTCCTTTAAAAGTTTTATTATTAAGTTTGGTATTATAAAACATTCATCAAGTCTTCAATTTTTAAATTTTAGGATAAAGATATGTATGATTATGCTAAAAGACCTTAATTTATTTTAAAAATAATACTTTAAATTTTAATAACAATTAAGTTGAGTGTTAAAGTGAAGGTTAAGACAAATTATTATAGGAAGGTGTTGGGGCAAATCGGCAAGTGTACTGAGTCGCACAAGTAATATAAAATGGTAAGACCAAGTATCATATCCTAGAGGACTCTCGGCGCTGAACAGTTGTGTGAAAACAAGATTAATTAAGACTTAGAGTAAAAGAGATCATGGGTTTGTATTGCAAAAAATAATAAAATAAAGCAAATTAATATTGATCAGTGGCAAAAGAGCACAGAGATGAATGAAGATTGATTTATATGAGATGAGTATGTTGTTGGAGTTAGATTTCACCAAGTTCCCTCTCATGTATATAAGAATTCTTCTTTATTCATTAATGCCAACGTCCCTCACTAAAACACTTAAACCCGATGTCTCAGTAAATAAACTTGTCTCTAATTACCAGTTCATACAATTCCTAACATTCCTGGTAAAAAGATGTGAAGATCAAGAGGTTAAGACGACTAAGACTCATACCTTCATCCTTGAGCAATATAACCCTTATAGGAGTTATTCAACAAGAACCTGAATTGAAAGGAACCTCCCGACACTCATTCAACTCATAGACAATGCTATTGCATAAGCAAGAATAAAAATAAATGAATTACTCTAACAATTAATGAAAAAAGCATATGAAATTAAGAATCAATTCAAATACATGAGATTTTACAAGGTTACATCATTCCCCAACAACAAATGGAAATTAGTTCCCCATTGACATGGTGGAACCCTAAGAACTATGGAAGAAAGAAAGAATGAAAAGACTAAGAATTGGCTAGGAGTGTATTGCTATGCTCTCTTCTACCATGGATTCAAAACCTAGAGCCCCAGGGTCCTTTAAATAGTGCCAAACGCATCCCAAAGTGTGGCCTGGTCCAAAAGATTCAAATCAGAGTAGAATCAGGGCCCGATCCACTTGAAATCATGCTCACGCGTCGCAGCAAGCTCGCCCAAGCGTGAATTCAGGTTCATGTGAGGCTTGGGCGCCAGTTTTGGACGCCTAAGCTTCGGGCGTTCGTCGCCCGGGTGACCAGCAGTGATTTGGCTTGCGCTGTTTTCACGTTCCTGTCGCTTGGGCTTCAGGTTTTCCCTCTTCTTGGTGCCTATTTGACCCCTTTTGAGCTCCATCTTCTTGGTTTTTCACTTCTTCTTTTAATATTGCTTCAATTTCTGTCAAAACAAGGGTATTTTGTTAGAAAACTGTTAAAATCAACCTCAACTCTCTTATTCACACAATTTATTGAAAACACATGAGTCCAAGCAAGTTTCTAGGTGAAAAAGGGTGCTATCAGTATCAAAATCACATAGCAAATAATGATGTTTCAAACCGTTATAAGAAGGTGTGTAGAAAAAATTGAAACAAGTTAACAACTAAGATGCATCAAACCAATAGCCAAAGATCGAGAAGAGACAACATGTATGGAGAATAGTGAGGTTGTATCGAAGTACAAGACTCAACCTGAATTAAAGGTCGAGACATCTAGGCCAAAAATATACACAGAATGGGTTGGGTCGAAGATTAAGGTAGTTTAGGTTTGACTAACGATCGAGACTGGTTGACCCAAACTGAATGTTGGGATGGGTTGATTCAAACTAAAGGTCGAGATAAACTAACATAAGCTAGAGTTGTCAAAATGGGTTGTAACTCGCAAGCCAACCCCTGATGGGTCGAGTCGGGTTCAAATTTTTTCAACTCGCTAAGTGTGCCGGGTTGGGTACACTCACTCAGAGACCACCCCGTAGTGGGTCGGGCCGGGTCAAGCTTGATTACCAGTTTTGATAGCTCTACCATAAGTTGAAGGTCGACCAAATGTTGTCATTTTGTGATTGGTGCATTTTGGTGTTTATGATTATTATGATTGATTATGGCAGTGATTTTGGACCAATACAGAATGACACGTAGATGATGTTAAAATGTTGTCATAAAAATAGTCAAAGTATCATTATCCCAAAAATTAAAACAAAATCTTAAACCTTTTTTTTGGTAACATTCATATAAATTACTTTGAAAAATTTAATAGTTATAAAATGGAATTAGTAGAAAAGATTAAGCTTTAAAACATACTATGATTAAAATTATTAGAAAAAACATCCCTCTCATGCATTATTTTATTGCTTTTTAGGATTTTAACAAACATGTATCAATATCCAGTCATGTTGTCATTAATGTCACCATGAATAATCAGTAAAAGCACATTTGCATTTCTTAATTTATAATGCTATTGGAATCGATTCTTTATTACTTAGAATCGACTATATTAATGTAGAAAAATTTAGAGTAGAATTAAGTGAATATAGAGGGCACATCAAACTTTTTAACTTCGATCCCTCCAAATGTCTCCTTCTTTGTGGGTGATTGAAAGTAGACATTTTTAGGTTGCGGGAAATCAATTTTTTCTTATCTAAATTAAACTACAATTATTACTTTTTCTCTGAATGATATTTGAACGTTGGTTTCGGCTGGGATTCGATGTTCATACACGTTGGTGGTTACTAAGCATAATTACACGATGTACGTGAATCAAACGAGATCTATTAATTTTTCTATGAATGATGTTTGAACGTTGAATTCCGCAGGGCTTAGACGTTCATACAAGATGGTGGCATGTGGCAGTTACTAAGTATAATCACATGATGTACGTCATCAGTTCATCTATAAATATAGCTTGCATTTCACGTATTCCCTTGCCTCCTGTTTCCATATTAAACATATTAGGATTCATATATATATATATATATATATATATATATATATATATTTTTTTTTTTTTTTTTTTTTTTTTATATATATATACACAAATAATTACAATCTGTCTTCTTCATATTGCAATTTGATAACTTTAACTATAACTTTAACTTGAAAGTGGTTCATTCATTGTCATTTCGTATGAAGGAGCCCTTTCCAGTTCAAGTTAAGAAAATGTTTTTATTTATAGTACAGAAATGGTTAAGATATCTTACTGAAAGGAAAGTGCTTACGAAAAAGAAATATGGTTCACAATATGTTTAGTGTTGAAACAATTTTAAGCTCTAAAATAATTATCTACAAAAGTTGCTCAACTTCATTCTTCAACAATGTGTGATTCTTTTTTTAAATTGTCTACAAGTTGCACTCCTCCAATAGATTTTAGAGCTATCTAATTTCTAAAGGAGGAGGCAACTTAAGGACAATTTAAATTTGGAATCTATTTACATTGTTGACGTCGAACGTTGAGTAGACTCGATGCAAAAATAAATTTTATTAAATTATTAAAAGTTATGTGAAATTAATGTTTTTTTAACATAGTATACACCGTAAATAAAGTGCATCATTCAGGACTCAGTCAACAAAATTCTTTTTATAGTCTACACCGTAAATAAGTTATCATACTGAAAGGGAAGTGCTGAGGAAAAATAAATATGGTTCACAATATGTTTAATGCTGAAAAAATTTTGAGAAAAGAAAATAAAACGTCAAAGCCCAAGAGCCTTCGACGTTCTATGACATGCTTTTCAATTGCAAAGGTTTCTTAGACATACTATTGGAAGCCAAAGTATCAAAAAGTACCGTACATTAAGATCTTTTTTGTTTTTCCCCTCTCATAGAATGTCAAAGGCTGTCAGGGCTTCGACGTTAAGGGAATTGAAGTATGGTGTGAGCATTAATGGTGTGCTCGCATAATATAACGTAGTATTTGATAGGTCTTCGACGTTGTTTTCTTCCACCAATAAAAGTGGCTGGCGAACTTTATATTCTTTATTCTTTAAAATCAGATATGAAATTTTTTCTTTTTACTTTTAACCAATGATGAGTTTTTGATCAATATTAGAACTACATAATCTTCTCTTCTTAACTAGATTAAGAGTTAGTCCACAGACAATGCAATCAACATTCACAATTCATAGATCATTTACTAAAATAAATCTTCGTTGCATTTCTAAATAAAACCGAAGGAAATGGAGAAACCAGTGGGGGCTTAATAGCCGTGATTACAAAATTAAAAAAAAACATATAAAAGTAGTCCCTATTATTATCAAGAAGATTCCATTGAATCTTCATCATCAAAATCTTCAGTATGATCTTCACCAAGAGTAGGTGGACTTTCGACAGTTTGCTCCTCGATGAAGAACCATCCATTCTCAGTCCTTTTCAGCCCAATAGATGACAGACTTGGTATACCAATTTCTTGTGACCTTTTGCACACAATTCTTTCTTCTTCAGATATATTTACTCCTTGGAGTTCCAACACCTTGCTGATAAATACTCCATATGGCAATTTGTGTGCATAATCATCTCCTATAGCGATCATGTGGTCTTTTAGAACCCAACCTAGTTGGTTGGGATTCTAGTCTTGATAACATTCAACAGAAATACATCTTCTGCTGACATTCTGTCCTCGTTCAATCTTCCAGGTAGCAGTAGCTAAGTAAGGACATAAGCAATAATTTTCTCCTCCTTGTTTAAGCCATCATGTAGGTACTGCTTATCCACCTTGTACCTTCCTAGATATCTTAAGCAGTTTGCATATATAGCTCTCTTTGTTAGCCACATGTTTGACTCATAATCAAGGATATAAGAAGCCAAATCTTCAACTTTCAGACCAGCAATATTTGACCAAATATTATCATCAATAGTAATGTTAATACCTTTGACCCTTGAGTGAATGACCCCATTTACAACCCTCAGGTTTGTGTAGAAAAGCTCTACCAAATCTGGATAGCAATTTCTTTTCATTTGGACAAAATCAGTAAGCCCTTGATATGCAATCCATTCTTGAAAAAGGAAACCTTCTTTCTTGAACAATTGCAGGTCCAGATACCTGTGAGGAACTACTGTTTTTAAATGTCTCCAGTATAAAAACTTTACTTGGATCTCTCGATCACTTATCCATCCAGATGGGTTTGCGTTTCTTATAATCCTGACAACCTTCTCTTTTCTTCTTGATGATGATGATGAAGAAGCCATGTCTGAATAGAATTCTCGGAGTGTCTTTCACAATCTAGTAGTTTTTAACTTCTCAACTTCTCTGGTTTAAAAATACAAACGATATGTCAATTCTATTAGGCTTTGTCGTATAAGTTGAATTGAAAAAACACATGTATACGTCGAATATTTTGGATATTTGACGTTTACCTCCCACCTTTTTGTTTCCTTTCTTTCATTTAAACCACCATAACCTCCCGTTACCATATTATATTTTAAGATAAGATTTACATCTTTTATATTTTTATTTTATGATTTTGTGTAAATTTATCTTGTAACATTTACATATTATTAAATATAAGAAAGATTTGTCGGAGAAATTTAAAGAGAATAAAATTTATTTCTTTAAAATATTATTTTAATTTGATATTAAAAAAAATAATACTAATAATTTATGAGAATTGAGTTTTTAGTTATAGATCACAATAATTAAAATCATAATAAATATTATTATATTATTAAAAGTTATGTGAAATGAATGTTTTTTAACATCCAAGCTAACTTTTTTCATATAAAAAATGAAAAATAGTCTACACCATAAATGATTTTTTTTATTACATTCAATTTCCAATATATTTCTTTCCTCTCCTTTTAAAATTTTTATGATTAAGATAGGTATGATAAAACATATATGAAGTCTTCAATGTCTCTTTTTAGGTGTGTTAATTTTAGGATAAAGATAGGTATGATTATAATAGAAGACTTTAATTGATTTTTAAAAAATAATACTCTAAATTTAAAAAAAGAAGTTGAGTATAAACTGAAGGTTAAGATAAACTATTATTTAAAAACATTGAGATAGGTTAGTTAGTAGAAAAGATTGAGACAAGTTACTAACTAAGTTGCATCAAACCAGGCTAAAGATTGAGAAGAGACAGTATGTATCGAGAATAGTCAACATTAAGGCAAAATATCCAAAATTAAGACAGAATGGGTTGGGTCGAAGATTAAGGCAGTTTAAGTTTGATTAACGGTCGAGACTTGTTGACCCTATAAATGAATGTTTGGGATGGGTGATTCAGACTGAAGGTCGAGACAAACTAACATAAGTTTAAGTTGAAGGTCGACCAAATGTCATTGGACTTTCTTTTAGGGTTTCTTAGGTGCCTTAAACATTTATACCTGTATGTAGGGCACCAAATATATATAAAACTCTGATTCTTATAAAGATTAACATCTTTTTTGCGATTCTTCCGTTACTTATCAACCCGCTAGATTATGGCATCTCCATCTCTTTCTTATCAACCTCACGACCAAGCCAGGTTATGTTTGAAATTAGGCAGAATTCGACCACAACCAAAATTTTGTTAAGGACCATGATATGTTAACAACTTTTTGACAATATACAATGTATCACTATTTTATTATCGGTATATTTGAAACAGACCAATCACCAGCAACTACATAAACGGTTATAAAAAGTCAAATTTAAAAAGTCCACAACGAAGATAAAAATTGAAACGAACTCTTGAAACAAATATTTGGTCACATTCAAATAAATTACTTTGAAAAATTTAATAGTTATAATAAGTTATTAATATAAATGATTATGATATCAATAAAATATTATAATTAACATTATTAGAAAAACAAATTTAATCTCTCTACTACAAAAATTATCAATATTACCGACGAATTTTTATCGATGGAAATGAATCCGTCGGTAAATATTCCATTAGCGACGGCTTTACCGAGGGATTTTGATTTTCTTTTACTGACGGACAAAAGCCTTCGGCAAGTCTGACGAATTTATCGAAGGCTTTGGGCCGTCGGTAAAAAGAGCGGGAATTTTCCCGGCCAAATTCCGCCTCCAGTGTCAATATAATGGGCAAATACGCTCATTTCTCCTATTTTTCTTTACCATCTCAGTTTCACACCACCATTACTCATTTCTCACTTCTCCTTACCGTCTTGTGGCTTCAGCTCTCTGCCATTGCGTGTTGCTCTCCACTGTCGCAGGATACTCTCCACCATCACGGGATGCTCTCCACTTTTCTGGCGAGCTTATCTTTTCCAGCAAGCTCCACTTTTCCGGTGAGCTCAAGTTTTCCAGCGAGCTTAACTGTGCATGATAAAATGACACAACATCATCGGTCCTAAGCTTTTCCGGTGAGCTCAACTCTCCATGATAAAATGACACAACATCACCGGTCCTAAACTTTTCCGGCGAGCTCAACTCTCCATGTTTCCTTACGGTTATTCGCGTGATGGTTTTTTGGTGGTGGAGTTCGTGGAAATGAAAAAAAAATGACACAGAGCGAGGAAGGAAGAGGAAAAAGATGAACCAGGTCGCGACATTTACCGACGGATTTACCGAAGGCCTATATCCTTCGGTAATTACCGACGACCAAAAGCCTTCGGTAATTGCCGACGGCCAAAAGCCGTTGGTAATTACCATAGGCTTTAGCGACGGCTAGTAGCCTTCGGTAATTACCGACAACCTTTTTACCGACGGTGTCTGCTAATTACCGACGGATTTTGTACGTTATCGACGAATCATGCATTGTTTCTATTCTTTATAATATTTTAACAAACGTGTGATCAATAACCAGACACGTTGTCACAATAAATAATCATTAAAAAGCTCATTTGCATTTCTTAATTTATAACGCTTTGAATCGATTCTTTATTATTTAGAATCGATTATATTAACTTGCAAAATTTAAAGTGGAATTATATAAATACAGAGGGGCACATCAAACTTTTTAACTTCAATCCTTCCAAATCTCACCTCGATAATTGAAAAGTACACAATTTCTTGGGGACGGGTAATCGATTTGTTATTGGATGAATGAAACAAAATATATTAATTTTTCTATGATTGATGTATGAACGTCAATACGAGATGGTGTTAGTCAGTTACTGATTGGCTGTCGCAACCCAAACAAATTTGATGTGCAATTAGAAATGCAGTATAGTTAGGAAATGACTCCTAGGTCGTCTCTCAAGGACCAATTTTGCGATTCAAGAATTAAGTCAGACACGAAGGGGGGGGTTTGTGAAAAGTGTTTTTGTGAATGCAATTATACTAAATTAAAACACGCAAATTAAACCTAACTAGCAGGATTGAAACGGTTGGGTACTAAAGCTAACATTACGACTAAATTATCACCACCGAAAATACTAGACAACATTTAAGCAAAAGAAAATACTAAACTTCAACACTAAAACAACAAATATCTAGCACAGTTAAAATGATTAAAATGCAACACTAAATTAAAAGGATGAAAAACAACTCAACATGCTATGTAAAATAAATTAAAGCAAAACAAATAAGAAAACATAAATTGTCTACCACTTCACGTGACCAATGCACCTTCTCCTAAAGAAAATAAATTTCCTTTTGCTTATAAAATTCCACTTGGCCGTGACCTCCATTCACACCATCTCCCATTTCATTTTTTTCATTCAATAAACAAATTCACAACGTGTTCTCTTTGCTGCCACCGTGAGCTTCATTCTCCAAGTGTGTTTTTCCCAAGCAATTAAATGAAAAGAAAAAGGGCATTGTACAAGGGTGGTCCATCTCATCAATTGTTAAACATGCTACTCTACCTAGCCAAGAGAAAATGGTCATTCTCTCTCCTCAAAGCTGTTGCAACCGCTGCTCCCAATGCCAAAACATAAAATGGATTTGCTTTCTACTACAATGGAATTTGTGCCTCCTTCATCACACTACACCTATGTTGCTACCTGCTCTTCAATTTAAGTCAAAGCATCACATTGAATGAAAGAGAAACTTGAAACCGTGACCCACATCTTCCAGTCGTTCACTCCAATTGCTATGGATGTGACAACACACATTGCTTTCCATGAATCCACTTCTTCAATCAAGTAATTTTTGCTGCAGCTCAGCAAACAATTGCAGCCACCACAATGCTATATAAAATAAAAGAAAATGCTTTTCTAATTGCTAAGTTGATGTGAACGTGTGATGAGCATTGAAAGCATGAATCAAATAAGAAGCCTTCTACAATCAGCTTTTTAAACTACCAAGAAAGAAAGTGAGCCTTGAATTAATTTGTAACACCGTATACACATGAAAAAGGAAGAGAAATTGTTGTTCTTTCATTCATCCCAAGTAACAGCATTGCAAGAAGAAAAAGAAAGAAAAATACTATTCATTCCTCCAAGAATGCTAAAAACCCGTGACGGCTCCACTAGAAAATGTCGTGAGTGTCTTATGAAAAATTATGGTGGCGTCCACCCTAAAACCCTAGTTCCATGTGTCCTACCCTATAATTGGGCCCATCATGTTTTTGCCAAAATTTGGCCCAATATTAAAAAACTTGGTTCAAAAAGCCTAATCTACTAAATTAAAATTTGACTAATTCTAAAGTGTCTTTGTGGAGAGTCTTGAATGAATTGATGTCTTCCCTAATGTCCAAAATTGTATCTCCAAAATTTTCCTGCAATAAATAATGCAATTAATTCGCTCAGAAAATTCAAATTAATTAAAATTAGAATTTCAGGTCAAATTAAGCACAATTAGCAAAANNGGGAAAATATCGGACATTTAAACACACTTCCCTGATTAATTATAGCACAATAAAGTAAATGAAGTCGAGAAAATATTGACTCATGAGTTAGTAAGCATTATTACACGGTGTACGTCATCGGTTCATCTATAAATATACCCACTAAGTATTATTACACGATGTACATCATCTATAATTACAGTTGATGTCTTCTTTAACCAGAAGCCAAAGGTCGTCAATTTTTTTTATTGTTTTGTTAATTTTACTTTTTAATCATCCAATATAACATCCCACGCCGTTGGCACTCGACGTTATAGGTCAATTTGTTCTTATATGAAGCAAACGAGATTTATTATTAACTTTTTCACTAAATGATGTTTGAACGTCGAATCCAACTTTCTGTACGTTCATCTATAAATATGGCTTGAATATCATGTAATGTCTTGCTTTCTGTTTCCGTATTGAACATATTAGGATTCATGTTTTTTTTATCTCTTAGCCCTTTCCCTTTCCTTAGATTTCGAAACATGTTTGTTCTTCAAATTGCAATTTGCTTACTTGAATTTGAAAGTGCCGCATTCAGGCCTCAGTACATATGAAGGTGGCCTTTCAAATTGAAGTCAACAAAATGCTTTTTATATTACAGAAATGGTTAAGTTATCTTACTGAAAGGGAAGTGCCGATGGAAAAGAAATATGGTTCAATATATGTTTAATGCTGAAACAATTTTGAGAACTAAAATAATGATATAGAAAAGTTGTTCAACTTCATCCTTTAATAATGTATGGTTCGTTTTTTAAATGGCTTGGAGTTGTTTTCTACCATTAGAATTCAGAGCTATCTGATTTCCTATGCTGGAAACAACAAAATATTTTAAATTTATATAGTTGACATCGAATATTGAGTACATTCGATGCAAAGACCTAGAGATTGACGTCATTTTTTTGGAGATAACCAACGTCCTGTACCTTAGAGGATTTCAAAATGAAATCCAATTTACAAATCACTACATCTAAAATGAAGACCGAAGATGATGGAATACATTATAACCAAAAACAGGAAGTAAAAAAAAATTAAAACAAGCAAAATAATGGAGAATGTTTTGAAATTCATAAATGCTAACATTTTTCTCTGCTTTTCTACCATGCCTTCACCGTTAACAAAGAAATGTCTTCGTTTAATGAAGGAATGACGACAAAACAAAGGAAAAAAGTTATCATGAATTTGGTTAGGGAAGGTTTTCAAATTGTACAACTTGAAATGAAATCCAAATCTGTTAAGCTATTTCTTAAGTTACTCCCTTTTATTTCATTTTTCTTTTAATCCAATATTAAACGTCCAATGCAAGCGACGGTTTGACAATATATTTGCAATAGAACGTCAAAGCATTTGGCAGCGTTGATGTGACATGCATGTGAGTGGTTAACACCATAAATTGTGTGCTTTTAGCAAAGCACCAATATTTTGTCGAATTTGGAAAATATTTGAAGTTCATGCTAGATGTGGACTGTGAAAATTAATTGTGTGCCTTTACCAAAGCACCAATATTACATCGAATTATATTGGACTTTGACGTTTCAACTTCATCAAGATACTAATGGTCGCTCCAATTTTTTTATATTTTACTTTTTTTCTTGGTTAAATACATTCAGTGGTCCCTATTTTTGTTGGGTTTCTTCAATTAGGTCCCCATTTTTTAAAAATGATCAATTTAGTCCCTGAATTTGAAAAATCAAACCAATCAAGGACATTTCGTTAACTTCCCTAGACGACATTAAATATGGACTTTGCTGGCAAGAGTAGTTGTCATGCTGCAGACAGATGGCACATAATGTGTTTATGACGTGGTTACTAATATGATATCTTTATGCATAAAATTGAAGAAGCACGTGATTTCAGTGGTTTATTAAAAAGGTAAAGGTAAAAGAATTGGGGAAAGGATGCTGAGCTGAAGCTGAAGTTGATAAAGGGTGGTGGTTGTTCTTCGAAGGGTGTTGGTTCTTCACATTTTGCAAGATCAAGGTTGGGATCAGGGTTGGGTCTGGTGGGGATCAAGGTTATTGTCGTTGTTCTTCGAAGAGGATGTCAAAGGAGTACTCTTGTTGTTCGTCGACATGTAGAAGGAACAAAACCCTTATTTGCCATTGTGGACAAAGATTAGTGATGAGAAATGCAAACACTACGAAGAATCGAGGCAAGCATTTTTGGGGATGCTCCAAGTGTAAGGTATGTCATTTTCAACCTATACGTTCCATTTATGGTACTTTTTCTGAGATTAGGGCAACTTGTTAAAATGTGTTTGCAGTATGGTGTTCAAGATGCTAGTTGCAACTTCTTCAAATGGTGCACAGATGTTGGAAGTGAGGACAGTAGTCGTTACGTGAAGAACGAATGGAACAAAGAAACTTTGGTCAGCACTGAAGAGTTGGAGAGTACTAGGAAAATGATAGTTAAGATACAAAAATCAATGTTCTTTCTTGAAAAGTGTATGAAGGGGTTGATATTGTTGGTTTGTTTTTTATGTGTCATAGTAGTTTCAATGTTAATGAGAATGGGATGATTCGTTGTAATCTGATAATGTAAAGTTGTATGATGTTGATGAGATATGGCAATGAGAATGAGAATGTGTTTTTTATAATCTGAATACTTTGTTGATTGAGAATGAAGCAAACCGAATATAAAGCAATTAAGATATGGCAATGAGAATGTTTAATCTGAACATAATATAGACCCAATAGGAAGCTTTAGATGTTGTATCTTTTCCAGGAGCAGTTTTACTACTGTTGTGCACTTATAAAACATCAAATTATGAAGACACTGGTACACTAGAAATGGTCACTGCTGAAATCAAAGTACTAGAAATGGTTCACAGCAGAAATCAGAGGATCCTTTTTCACTGGTGTAAGTGTTATTTTGGCAAAAAATTAAAGGTTCAATGTGTGAATTTGGACTACAGTTGGAAATGTTCCAAATGAATAGTGCACACACCTTCTAAATGGTAAAATAAACTGGTTTGAACTTGCAAACTTGTCCAAAACACAGAATTGACAAAAAGGAGTAGTTCACTTACAAAAATGTACTAAAATATGGTGTTATGGCTCATGTGATTTGGCTAAATGTATGCAATAACCATATGAATAGTGCAAGTGCACCATTTATGATTGCAAAGTCAATCAAACAACACTAATACATTCAAAATCTGAATTTGACCTTGCTACTTGCAATTTTCAAAGGAATTGGATGTTGAAGTAGCGACTTCTGGTATTGGCAAGTAAAATTGCAATTCAACCGTGCACACAAGTTTATATTGAGTAAATAAACTCGTATCAATAGTCCAAATACACAGAAATATCCAATTTCACAAAATCACCATCTTAGTTGCTATTATGCAGCAAAAACCGTGACAAAGGATATGTAATCAATAATCTGAAAGCCAACAATAATATGAAAGTGCAATCAATAATCTGAAAGCCAACAATCTCATATGTAATCACAAACCAATAACATTAAAGATGGCAGAAAGCTAGTAAAAAACAGAGGATCCTTTTCATTACATGAGTAAATGGTTCACAACAGCAAATATTAAAGTGTTGAATACAAAAGTAAGGTTCATCCTCTATTACAAAAGCTTTGTGCAGTCCTAATACATAAAGAAAGTGGATTTCTATGCTTGATCCTCATTTGTTGATGGCATGATTAGTTCATTTGGTTGGTTACTTCCTACAGCAATCAACATTTCCCCACCATATTTACCTTTCAAAAATGCACCATCCAGCCCTATAATAGACCTGCAACACACGAAATTGTTCTTGCAGGCTTTCAGACAAACATACAACCTGCTGAATATAGGTCCATCCACATTAGGTTCAACTTTAACCTGAACTGTTGATCCAGGCTTTCGAGTTAGGACCTCATTTGCATAATCGTAGATCCTTTTATATTTCTCTTTGAAAGACCCATCAACACAGTCTGAAGCAATGGCTTTAGCCCTATAAGCCATGGATTGAGACACACCTACATTCCACTTTCTATTTATCTTCTGAACAATGTCGACTCCCTTAACTTTGGGATTTTCTCTAACAGTTTTTTCCAACCTCTTGCTAAGCCATTTTGAATTGAGTAATTTTACCTTATGCTCTCTACTACAAGTGTGGTTGTCAACAATAGTCCTTAATTGTCATGTTTTTATTGTATCATATAACCACAATATGCCAACCAGAGGCACTTTCCTTTAGATCCCATACATTTCGCCCTAACTCTTTTCTTATCATTTTTTATGTATCTTATATTTCTACCATTTTGTGTTGCATATGTTTTTATGGCATCCAACAAATCCTCCTTTTGAGCAAAATACGTCCCCAAATCCCACTTGTAATCAACCATTGATTTAGGCATAGTAAATGTCACAAACTTGCCATAACTATCTTCATCATCTTCTGCATCACTTTCTGCTCCACTAACCAGCTCTTCAGATTCCCATTCTTCATCAGACAAGCCTTTTTTATCATCAGAGTTTATGCCATCATCAACATCACTATCAGAAATGTCAGTGGCTGATTCTCCATCATATTCAACATCAATTTCTATATCATCAAAGCAATTTCCATCTCCTAGATCCTCTTGTATTTCACAGTCAACCATGTCTTCCATAAACTCATCATTAACATGAACATTGCCATCCTCACCACTAGAACTCCAACTATGGACAGTAGCAGTATCTCCTTCACACTTGGTTTCAATTTGACCTTCAACAACCCCATCACCCTCACATCTTTCTTCTTCAACAGGAACAATATCTTCACCATGACCTTCCTTTTCACACTTAGCATCACCATCACCTTGTTGTTCACACTCACCATGACCTTGTTGCTCACACTCAGCATCACCATGAACTTGCTATTCACACTCACTATCACCATCACCTTGATGCTCACACTCAACATCACCATCACCTTGATGCTCACACTCACCATCACCTTGTTCAACTCTCTCACCACCACCTTCCTTTTCACAGTCACCATCACCTTCATCTTCACACAGACCACCACCTTCCTTTTCACACCCACCCTTACCACTATCATGCATCACATTTTCAGCTTTTACTTCACCTATATCATGACAAACATTTTCTAACAAGTATATGATCTTAGGTTCCAAGACTTGGTGAACAACAAATAGATGCACTTGACCATTGAGCCTATCTAAATTTATCATATGCATGGCTCCTCTATCATCAGTCAAAAGCTCTAACCTATTCTCTAATACAGAACCACCCCTTACACAATACCATAACTCCTTAAAGCCATCATATTGAAGTCCTTTTACCACACTAACAATAAGGAAATAACTATAAATGTCTGGGTCAAAAGAGAAAGTTGTACTTTCTCCCTCGTACTTAAGTGACCCATTCTTCATAAACTTCCCTCCATGGTGGAAAACAACATCAAATTTATCCTCCATTTTCAACACAATAACAATATTTAACCTATAAAATAAGATCCTAAAGTTATTTCAAATTATCAAATTGTTTATCCTATATAAATATTCTACATAACTAAACCACTTGACTTAAACAAAATTAAAACCACATCACATGGGGGACCACACTACAAGACCACTTTAACAGCATATGCATAAAAAAAATACATCGACAGAACTACAAATATGGGGGACCACATCACTAAATTAAACATGGGGGAGCGTTATCGAAAGTAACAATACAATTGTACATGCCACATTATCGAAATAACACAATATACTAACCTCAACACGTGCTTGAAGTGAAACCAAATTCTCCAGACCTTTCCACGACAAAACCACCGATAGATGAAGATTATCTCCCAAAACCTGCCATTTTGTCAGCCTAATTTCTGATATAAAGCACTGCTCACCGCTGTTCCCCAATTTCCGACTACCACGAACCCTATTTCCCAAATTTCGCACACGACCAATTTCTCCAAACCTAGATTCTTTTAATCAGCTCAGATCACTTTTCCCAATTTCCCCATTTTACCCTTACTTAAACTTAAAGCACGTGTTATTAAAATTTTAATCCTTAAAAAATTAAAATAGTAACCACGTCATAAACACATTATGTGCCATATGTCTGCAGCATGACAGCTACTCATGCCAGCAAAGTCCATATTTAACGTCGGCCAGGAAAGTTAATGATAACGGTTGAGAAAGAGTTATTTTCATGTGTCACTTTAGACCAAATTACACCCTTTAAGACTTAGAATGAGCTTAGAATCAAGTAAAACCCAATAAATGAGTCAGTCGAGAGTCAAAAGCTGTTTTTAGCGATATTATGCTTGTTTTGCATTGTTTTGAAGCTATTTTGATGAAAGTGAAGATGGAGACTGAAGATGAAGGTCTTAGACTCAAGACAGAAGAAGAAAATTGAAGAAAAGAAGAGTCTAGGAACCGCCCAACGGCAAAATTGCACCGCTGGGTGGTCTAGTGCGAGCAGGAGGCACCTGGCGTGGACGCTGGGCGGATTTGCGATCAGAGGCAAACCACCGGGCGATAGCGCGATTAGGGGCAAACCACCGGGCGACATAAGTGTGCCGTTGGGCGGTTGTCTGCTGGGCCTGGGCCTATTTTCTATAACGCTCCTCAGCTATAAATAGCCCTGTTGCGATTTCATTCTCATTCTTTTGACAGAAGAGGGCGGCCAGACCTAATTTTCACTCTCTGGAGAGGATCTCTTGGATGCTTAGGCTCCTTTTCATCTTATCTAGGGTTTGCTTTTCCATTCTTCCATTATTTTCATCTAGGTTNAGGCTCCTTTTCATCTTATCTAGGGTTTGCTTTTCCATTCTTCCATTATTTTCATCTAGGTTCACCATGACAATGGTGAACTAAACCCTTTTGTTGTTGGGAGAAACAATGTAATCTTTTGAAACTCTCTTTTATTGAAACTCTTGTTTATTTATATGATTCTTCATATGCTTTTATTATCAATTGTTGGGATCTCATCTGCGCTTAAAGCTTTTATCATTTAACTCATTTGATAACTGTTGTTTGTCTCTATTGATACGGTAACGTACAGTACTGTCATGAACTGGTGAGAAATTCCTTGATTAAGCGATACCAACCTAGGGATAGGGGGTAGGACGATCAATTATTTTTGCTTATGTTCTTAATGCATTATTAATTGCTAGGGGAGGCTAGGGATAGCAAGCCAGTAATTAGTAATAGGCTCTTTTCGCCGAGGGATCGGGTTAAGGGTAGGCCAAGAAAGTTTGCATAACAATTAGATGATCACGCACATTAAACAAGAGGAGTAGATAAGAGTGACACTACAAGAAAAATCGCTCTTACATACGGCTAAAATCCGTATATAACTTCCAAAATCCATATATAAAATGGTGTTATATACGGATTACATACGGCAAAAAATCTCTATATAATAAGGGCGTAGATAAGGTTATATACGGATAATCCGTATGTAATTTACATACGGATAATCCGTATGTAATATCCGTATATAAGTTACATACGGATAATCCGTATGTAATATCCGTATATAAGTTACATACGGATAATCCGTATGTAATATCCGTATATAAGTTGCATACGGAAAATCCGTATGTAACTTTATATCTTGATAAAAAAAATTAAATAATCTCATATTTGCATCCAATAACTAGATATTTTATAAATTTAATAAGAGAAACAGAACTTTTGAATTAATATACATATATGCAATATATAATAAATACACACAAATATGTATTTAGAAAAGTGAATTCAAATTACTAACACAATTAAAGTACAAAGTATAAATTGAGATAAAAGATTGAAATTACAATTTCTGGTGTAGTTTTACACTTCATGCTTAACATGCTTAATCTCTTCATTAAAAATCTGCAATATAATGAAGAAAAAAATATCAAAAGTTTCCCAAACCTCATCAGCATAAATCAAGTCTCATCTTTAATGTAATGGAATGAACTAGTGATCATAAATACTATTTGTCTAAAATTGACATGTCACAAATTAAATTAGATGGTAGAAATTTGCACTCTGCAATACATTTTGAGGTATCACCAAAATGCTTTCTTGGCTACAAATTTATCATTTGTTAGTCTAAAATTTGTGTTGCTCCTTCCTGAATATACAATGAAGCCCTTAAGCCTCCAATTATAAACTTGGCATGGCAATTCACAGCACCCAAACTGCCAAATTGTCAAAACATATGGTCCTTTATCATCAAATCATTGTTAGGCAGTGATTGAAAGCTTTACATACTTAGAAACTCCCATTCACCTCATTTCCAGATCCCAACTTTTGGGCCTTAAATTATTTAATTAATTTATCATTCTATTTCAATTTGATTACAATAGCTCAATCACATTTATAATACATCACATGCAAGAAGTTGAACATTAATAGGCATGGAATTAAAAGAATCAAAATATGGACATTTCAACAGGATAATGACATGTATGGACATGGTAGATAAAGCAGAAGCACAGAGCCTTGTACTTAAGGATCTTGTAGAGTAGGGCTCCTCATTTAATGCAATAGTAAACTTGTTAAATTGTGATTTTTAAGAGTCAACTATAATATTCAACTTATGCTGTGTCAGCAATGCCAACATACAAAAGTAAAACAAATCAAAGGAAAAGCAACGGAAGATAAGTTTCATTCATACTCTAAGTACCATCAAAATGTAATGCCTCAACTTTTAAGTTGTAATAAAACTTACTTTTGAAGTTTTATATAAACATTAGCAGCAGCATGATATAGGTCACAGGCCATTTGTTCTCTTCCATCGTCTTCAAGAGTTGTACAAGCATCTGTATATAGTTGAATCACTTCTTCAGGCATGCTATCTTCCAAAGCACTACATGACATGATTATGGTCAGATTACTATTTCCATAATAAATAATAATCAAGTATAGCAAAATTTTTTGAAAGCTACAAGTCGCGTGTTTTTATTGACAAATCTTCCTCCTTCCTCCATTTGCTTTCCCCATTTATTTTCCTTTCACCCATTCAATAGCTGCAAAGAGTCCAAAAAAACATAAGGTGTGTACGTCCCTGTAAAACCCTTTTT
>NC_028351.1:32763076-32768344 GCF_000741045.1 Vigna radiata var. radiata
ATATATTATAAAGTGGTTCTTTAACCCATAAGGATTTCACAGGAAAACACTGATCATACACTGTCAAAAGCAATGAGAATAAACATATAAGATAAAAATCATATTATAAAATTGCTCAACATGACTGATTTTACCAAAACTATTGAAGAAAAAATCCTCTATCCATTTACACTTTTCTTAAGCAAGCATTTCACCTACCTTTTCTTTGATGTTTGAGTCTCTAAGATTTGAGCTCTAAAAATGCTTATGACTTGGGTTTTGATGCCAAGTCAAATGCCTTGAATTTTGCCACCTCATAATTTAGTGCTTGTTAAACCAATTGAGTGAAGGGGCATCAAAATCTGAGAACTGAGAAGTAAATAAAAAATTGTGGAATATTTTATTTTGCACTCTATTTCTATGCAAAGTTAAATGATATAAATAGCATACCTTAATGTAGACTTCAGTCTTGAGAAGCTCATCATCCTTTCCTGCAAGCAGTTCCCTAAGCCATCCATCTTTGTCTCTCAAGCCACTAGCCCTGACTCAGTACAGAAAATGTGAAAATATTGGAATGTTAAAAAAGAGAATTAGAAAGATAAAAACTCAGTATGTAATATATAAATTTTAGACTTAAGACTAAAGAATTATCACATTTTGATACTTGTGTGTAAGCCTGACTTAACTATATATTCATTCTCTTCAATAGGATAATTTATGTTTCATATGTCCCTACTTTTTCAAACTAGTACCAGAATGATATCTAGGTACAAATGCGATTAATCTAACCTGAATATAATGCAAAAATCATTATGTATCCTGATTTAAATGTATCTAAAATCTGCATATGTGTACCTTACATATGTGTATATATAGAATAAGAACCCTGAATGCCACCATAACATACACCTATTAGTGCCACCCTAATAAATGTTGCAGCAATTTAAAAAGTTTATAAATTCAAACTCAATTACCCCATCTTGTCAAACTAATTCTAAAAGTTTCAATGTGATCCATGTATTTCACTATCTTGAACCTATTTGAATATAATCCCATCTGCAGAACAAACGAAAGGGTCAAGTTACTGCATAACTACTGTTAGAATCACGGCTTCTACTGCACTAAATAAAATATGTATGTTTAATTCCCTAATTATAGTTTACTTAATAACAATAATAGTCCAGCTTATCATATTCCATATATAGTACAACAAAACCAATATCCAGGTTACTAGAGAAGACATGATATACTACCAATGATGCAATGAAATTTATTAATGTAAAAATAATGTGTTCAAGTTATTCTTAGTTAAATAATATCTAAAGAAATAGAGAAACAGAGGATATAATTCATTGGAAAAAGTTTACCTATATTCTCATTTAGTTTCTACTCTCATAGTTCTCATTTAAAAATATATGTTTTCATTTTCTCCTTATCAAATCATTCTTTGATTTTCTTCCAAGAATTCTTCTTGATCTTATACCAATTACCATTCACAATCAAAGCACTGTAATCAATTATGGATGATAGCTTATGACCCTGAGCCCAAAGTTTTCCATACATATATGATAGATGAAACTGTGGCCAATGGAAGATATATTAAAAATATATGAAATATAAAATGCTTTATATTCAGAAAATAAATAAAACTACTAGTATATTAGAGACAAAATAATATCTGAACTCCTATTCTAGGAAGTAAATTTCAACATATTTCAGTTTGAAGGCAAAAAAACTACCATAAAGTAATATATAGTTATGAATGATGAGTAAAAATAGTTAAAGCATGGTTGGTATCTTATTTTACTTTTAAAAAATATTATCTATTAATTTTCCCTTTTATTATGGTAAGGAATGAGGATGAAATCTTGAACTAGATGCAAATTTCAATGCATCAATATAGCCATTAGACTCAAACTCCAAAACCTTTCCAGCATATGCCCCCTTTCACAGCGTTGTGAATACTAGAGTTGTTCACATTAATGAATGAATTATCCATAAATGTGTTAATAGGTTGTCGATCTGCTGATTGAAACCTCTGATTATATCCATTTTCCAAGACTCCAGATCCAATTACTCCAAAAGACCCTGTTGTTGTAAACGATGTCTAGTGAGACCAAGAAAAATTGCTTCCTAAGAAAAAAGAAAGTGTAAGGCAGATAAAATCTTACCCTTTGGTCTTAATGGTAAACTGTCCATAATACTCTGACCTAAATCTCGCTCATCTTGACCCTACATCAAACTACAAAAGCAAGGTTACCATGGTTGTTAACTAAAGAAAATAGTTTCTTAGCAGAACTACTTTTGCATCAAGGTATCTATAAAAACTTTACATTGCATTAACCGTAAAAGTCAATAGAAAAATGGCAGTAATCAAAGATTATACAAGTAGACATGCATATCCAAATTAAAATCCTCTCCATGATATCATTCTCTAGGCATACACAAAATAAAGGAAAAAGTTACATAAGCTAGAAGAAATTAAATCAACAAAATGAAAAAAGAAAACAACGGGTATAGCCAGCAAGTTTCAAACCTAGGATGCAAGGTTCAAGCTTGATCTGCTTCCCAGCAATGTCAATCTTATTCAAAGCACGAAGAGAAATTCCGCAACTCGGACATCATACAAACCATTACCAGGTCATAGTTGAAATGAACACAGGGATTGAAGAAGATGCAGAGGCTCTCCAAACGAGGGATGCAAGGTCGACGACGAAGGCCTTGTTGGATTTAGGATGAATGTGGAGAAGGGTGAGGAGGTTAAACTCGTCACGAAGGATGTTACCATTGTCAGAGATTCGTTGGGGTAGTAGTTGTAGGCTTAGGGGTTGGGATTAAAGAGGGAATGGAGACCGACAAGGTAAAGGTGGACATGGTTAGGTTAAGGTTTTCTTTCTAGGCGGCATTGACCTCAGAGTGNCTTTACATTGCATTAACCGTAAAAGTCAATAGAAAAATGGCAGTAATCAAAGATTATACAAGTAGACATGCATATCCAAATTAAAATCCTCTCCATGATATCATTCTCTAGGCATACACAAAATAAAGGAAAAAGTTACATAAGCTAGAAGAAATTAAATCAACAAAATGAAAAAAGAAAACAACGGGTATAGCCAGCAAGTTTCAAACCTAGGATGCAAGGTTCAAGCTTGATCTGCTTCCCAGCAATGTCAATCTTATTCAAAGCACGAAGAGAAATTCCGCAACTCGGACATCATACAAACCATTACCAGGTCATAGTTGAAATGAACACAGGGATTGAAGAAGATGCAGAGGCTCTCCAAACGAGGGATGCAAGGTCGACGACGAAGGCCTTGTTGGATTTAGGATGAATGTGGAGAAGGGTGAGGAGGTTAAACTCGTCACGAAGGATGTTACCATTGTCAGAGATTCGTTGGGGTAGTAGTTGTAGGCTTAGGGGTTGGGATTAAAGAGGGAATGGAGACCGACAAGGTAAAGGTGGACATGGTTAGGTTAAGGTTTTCTTTCTAGGCGGCATTGACCTCAGAGTGCGAGAATAGGAGTCCTAGGGTTCCTCTGTGACAAATGTAGGGTTCGTTGACGGAGAACACGGGTACCACAACAAGGAGGCCACAACTTGAAGACGACGATTGGAGGCAGGGACTCCTAGGGTTTGAGCCACGAAGATGATCGTTCGATGAATGAAGATGATGGTTACAGATGATGGAGGGAAAAAAGCACGAGAAGAATGGCTCAATGAGAACACGACTCCATGGCAGCGAACGCCAGAGAAGAAACTGGAGAACAATGGTCGAGAGGGAGCAACAAGAGGGAAGAAGGGCTCGAGGACAACTTTCCAACTTTGTTTTTGCTTCTATTAGGGTTTAATTTTTTTAATCTTTTTTATTAATTATTTTACAATCGGGTAGAGAGGAATTCAGTCAGATACAAATATTATATACGAATTCATCCTTAGGAAAACTCTCATCAAAAGGCACCACCATACATACGGATCTTATGTACGGAAAATCCGTATATAATTTTTTTTTCTTATTATATACAGAAAATCCATATGTAACTAATCTGTATATAAAATCCGTATGTAATGAAATTATTATATACGGATTTTGATCCGTATGTAATAATTCGTATGTAAATGGTATTTTTCTTGTAGTGTGAGTGAATTAGATGAAATTGTCAACCCCCAACAACTCCATTCATCCATAGTCCTTTTTGTCAATTGAATCAACCACATTGCATGTTTATTTTTTGTCTTTACATCCACAACAATTAATCTTTTTCTACAAGTCTTACAATTTCGATTCACACGAACAATAAGGCTTTTCGAGTCTCTTGGGAAGAACGATATCGGGTATTACCGATTATATTACTTGAACGATCTAGTACACTTGCCAGTGAGTCAACAGTTAACGAAATGTCCTTGATTGGTTTGATTTTTCAAATTCAGGGACTAAATTGATCATTTTTAAAAAACGGGGACCGAATTGAAGAAAACCAACAAAAATAGGGACCACTAAATGTATTTAACCTTTTTTCTTTTAAACTCTCACTTTAACGTCAAGGCTCACAGATCTTCGACATATTTGGCGTCTGCAAGGAGGACATATCAGTAGTAAGGAGGTCATATCAGTATCCAAAGACATTTTTGACTGTCTTTGGATGATGTTTGAACGTTAAACTTTGGTAATATTCAACGTTCATACTAGATGGTGGACTGTGAAAATTAATAGTATAATTACTCAATGTACTGCTTTTTTCATGATGAAATGTTATTGGACGACGATTCTTTGGAAGTGTGACGACATCGTTTATAGTTTTCTATAAACCAAACGATCCTGTAGTCGACTTTGCTACTAATGAAGTCGACTGTCATCAGATAGTTATAACAGTTAAAATAAATTAGTAGCAGCCATAAGAACCAAATTGATTTTGCATTTAATTCAGTCGACTTGCATTTAATGCTTTAGCATAGAGTTGAAATATAGTCGTTACAGCACAAAAGCATTAAAAAAATAACTAACTAAGTCGAATTCACTGCACGTGTACTTGACTTAGGCACTTCAACTCAGTTGTGAAATAATTTTCAATGCAAAATCACTCACAACACTGCTTTTGAAAATCTGTGCAAAGTCACGAGTTTTAAATGACTTACTTCATATTGAAGTCAACTTAAAACTTGCAGTTTTGTCATACAATATAAGTTCAACAAAGTGCATGTGGTTTTCTTTTCTTAAACATATGTAATGCAATCACAAAAGATGTATCAAGTATAAAATCAGTGAATATACATATATATATATATATATA
>NC_028351.1:32768879-32789128 GCF_000741045.1 Vigna radiata var. radiata
ATATACATATACATATATATACATATACATATACATATATATATATATATACATATACATATATATATATATATATATATATATATATACATATATATATATATATATATATATGAGAATCAACACAAACATGTTTTTTAAGATATCATTCACAATAAAGAATTGAACATGTAACACATAACAATACATGTGTTATTAATAATGTGTTGTCATAATAAAAAACCAGAGCACTGTGAGATTAAGGTTTAGCTAAACCAGTGCTTCCCTTATCAACAATCTCAACAATGATAAACACAAATATAAGGGTGGGAACCAAGATTTTGTTCCAAAAAGGCCCATTTTAAATTTTTAAAGTTAGAAAGCCCAAAACAGTAAGTCGATTTTAATAAAACCAAAGTTGACTACTGTATGACAAAGAGTTTTCAAAACAGAATTAGACATACAGAGACATACATTCGACTGTGCTCATAATCAAGTCAATTATAATTCGTAAAATTCGATTTTCACAGAAATCATTAAAACAATCAATCAAACAATCATACATACGATCACATATCAATCAATCAATCTTTTTTTATGCATGATGCAATAAGATAATACTTGTTACCAATTGTAGACACTCAAGAAGGTTGATACAATCATGTTAGTTCATCCTTGAGATCTCATTGCACATCACTGCATCTATTGCAAATCCTGCAAAACAGTTCAATTTTTTGATGCAGGTACCCATTAGAATTTGGGTCCTTGATTGTTAATTGTAGCCAGATGTTCCTCAGGTATCCACACATATAAGCCTTTAGGAACTCCAACTTTTCTGTAATAACATTTTCTAACTGTATGACTAATACTATTGCAATAAAATCAAGCATGCTTAAGATGTTTGCTTAAATCAATAAATTTCTTTGTATTGGTTCTATTAGATTGAGCTTTATAACCAATTCCTTATCTGTAAATTGCTCTATATGAAGACTTTAATACAACATTCAACTTATCTCTACCCTGTAGATTGAGTTGAAGTTAAATGATAGTAAAAAGCTCTTATCAATAAGTTTAACACTAGGGAGAACTTATATTTTAGACTTTTGTGATTACCTTAACTTTAAATGTTTAGTTGTAGGATGAGTTTATGGAGGTACATTTTGAGCTTAGGAACTATTTTATGTGTTTTATGTTAAGTAGTTATGTTAGGTAAATATATTTAGGAACTTTGTTAGGTAATGATTGAATTTTATGCAGGTCTGAATATGGATAGTAGAACATACAAATCAAATATTTTAAAAAAAAGTCACTTCTTACACCAGTTAAATCCATATCAGGTATAAAAAGTCTTGTTTTTTCACACCGATTATAGTACCAACAAGTATAATAGTGAGATTCTTTTATACCTATTCTAGCACTAACAGGTATAAAAGAACTTTTATACCTATTCTAGCACCAGCAGGTATAAAAAAAGAGTTTTTTCTCTATCATCAAGGGATTTTTTATACCTATTCCCAGAGTACCAGGTGTAAATATAAGACTTTTATACCTATTATAAATAGAACATGTATAAAAGTAAAACTTTCTACACTGATTCTAGAGCCGGTACAAAAAAATCAAAAACTTTCTAGCCCCAACTTCTATACGTGCTCGAAAACAGGTATAAAAAGTCTTTTTTAAGAGATATAAAAAACTTGTTTTGGTTACTAGTGATATATATATATATATATATATATATATATATATATATATATATATATATATATATATATATATATATATATATATATATATAACCATAATAAACTTATGACAAAAGTATATTTTACACATAGGTAAAAAAATAAAACTAAAGTAAATACATAGAAAAAAATTAATTAATAGAAAACGAAAACTTAATAATCAAATTGCTAAACTTTTTAAAATATTTATCATTAATTAACGCACTTACAATTCACAAAAAGACTTTTAAATATCATGCACTTTAGCCTACTCCGAACAGGTTTTCTTATAAGTTTGAAGTGGCATATCATCCACTTTAGAATTAGAATCTTCTTTTTCATCAAACATTAGCTTATTCAAAGATATTTTCAATTCATATGCCAAATGAGCTTCCTTATATGTAAAAAAAAAGTCTTAGAAATACAAGGAGGTGACTATAATTGTTATAAACCCTTTTGATAATGTTATTGTTGACACGATCGTATTAATCAAATTAATCATACTTAACTATAACAACTTTTGTATTACTAAGATAATAGCGAAGAAATAGAAAGGATAAAATCAACCCTAACTCATCTTTTAAGGAACACTAAATTGACTTCTAACAAATTAGTTTTTATAAAAACTATACAATAGTATTACTCAAATAAAATAATAAATGTAATAAAAGAACATAAAGATAAAAAAGAATAAATAAATAATTATATAAAAAAATTAACTAAAAAAATAAATAAAATTAGAAAAAGTTAAAAAGAGATAAAAATAATATTTAAAAAAAATGTGTTTATTGCATTGCTTTTTTAAAATAGGATTCATCATTAGTTGTATAAATATTATTTTTCAAATAATTATTATCTTACAAATTTGTTGGAGTTCTCATTATTAACTAAAGTACATTCTCAATTGAAAACAAGAACGTTGTACAATAATTATAGTAAATTTAATTTATGTACATTATAAACTAAATATCATTATGCATAATCATGTCTATTTTCTATACTTCTTATATCAAGTAAAAAACTCCTTAAACAAAATACATTCTTGATTAATTCTTATTAGCATTTTTATCTTTAATCTAAGTACATTCTCAATTATTGAAAAAGAGAAAACTCCTTCAATCACATGAAAGTTTCTAAATTTAATTAGAGTAGATTATCAATTAAAATTAAAAATTCTTGGTCTCATATGATTGTTTTGTTATGTAGATTTAACACCATGTTAACTTGCTTTTACTTGATTAAGAAGAAAAATATATAGATAAAAATAAATCAAAAGAACAAACAAATTTATTCATCTAACCCAAAAGACAATTAAGAAAGTTACAATAGAATCAACCCTAGAGGCTTAAGACTCCATGGAATATACAAATAACATAAAAATATAAGAAAACAAGGTGGACAACATAGAAAATGATGTAGAGGAGGAAATTAGGTCCCTCAAATGGTCTATCATCTCCTTTAATGTGTTTTCCTAAGTTTTTTTGATATAAATATTGGATGGGGCTTTATTCCGAGCTTTTCTGTTGTTGTAATATTCTTTCTGGTAATGTAATTTTCTCTAATTATATTTTAAATAATCAAATAACTTAAAGATATTTTTTATTTTTTTGGATATTTAAAAATACTTGAAAAGATTTTTGCTAGATTCAAAATGATTTGACAAATATTATCTTTTGATATTTATTGATATTGTTAAATAAGATAATTATTTAAAAATATCAAATAAAATATCTGAAGATTTATTTTCCTCAAATTATCTTATACTAGAATCATTTATTAATTATCAAAGTCAACTTTTTAGAAAAAATAAAGAAATCTGCAAGGACAAATTTTGGTTGTTTGTTCCCTCTTCTTGGCATAGCCAAAGTTTTTCACTTTTTCATGGTTTTCTAGCATTTTTCACGTAAAACTTGGATTGATTTCTCATGGTTTTGATTATTTTTTATTCTCGAATTTCTCTTTAAGGTGTTATAACACTTTAACCAATTTATTTCCACGTCTCCATAAGTTCAACTTAACTACAGTTTCACTAATGTACCTCAAAATATCCAAAGAACATTTATGCAAATAAAAAAATGTTTTTTAACATATTTTTTAATCTCATTCTCAATAAACTCAATTCTAACAAATCTCAATTAAAATATTGTTTTAAATTACAGTAACCAATTAAAAATCCAAGATTAAAGACTAAATAGGGCATAAATTATGCAAACTATCATCAATGAGAGTGACATCCTCCCAAGAAGACATATTAGCCAAGGAATCAAAATCTATTGGCATACCACCACTAGTAAAATCATATGGGTTCCTAATAATAAAAGATTTATGCACAACACAAACATTATCATAATTTGGCTTAGGTTGTGATTGAGCAATATACAATACCACAAAAGAGTGTACTATAAAGGTTAAACCATAAGCTATAGCAAAGACTCCATCATAGGATCCACCATCAACACCATAAGCTCAACCTTAAGCTCCTACGCAGGCTCCACCAGAGGTTCCATGAAAGGCTTCAAAGTAGGCTCCACAACATGCTCCACGATAGGTTGCATAATAGCCTCTGTACGCTTAAAAATTGAACCTAGAAAGCACTTATTCCCATACTACATACCAACCACCATAGGAAGATAAAGTTGTATTTTTACCTCAATTATTTTCTTCCCACTAAAAATTAACTGGGCATATTGTTGTAACCTTCTACAATTGGAGATATTATGACAAATCATTTTACAATTTGAAAAAAAAAAAGACAATTTCTCATACTTCATATTAACAATAAATGCAAATACCACCTTTCCATCAAAATTTGATTATGCAATTTAGATAAAAAAATCAATCTAAACCAAGATACGTGCAAAGAAACCTTAAAACTAATTCTTAGTGTAATCATCTAAAGATAAAAGTGTGTCAATTTCATACGTAATTGAGAAAATTACCTTTGCCTGCCAATATTCCAAAGGAGGTCATGTATATGCACTAAACAAGGCACTTTTTTGAGCTTCATAGAAGCTAAAACAAAATCTTTAGTCTAAGAAAAAATAAGAAAGATTTCGAGAGACAAATTCAAAATCACACCCACCAAAACCTTTTTATATCCTCGAGCAAAGAAAAAGAAAATTCATAGAACTTTTGTCAAAAGGAATTACTTTCCATTGACCTAAGTGTTTTCAAGCAAGATTAAGCTAAGTACATATATCTAAATGCTGAAGAGGTTTTTCCCTTTTTGTTAACAAAATACGGATATCCAAATCATTTTTGCACTCCTCTAGTCTAGTAAGATAAACTTTTTCAAAAATTTGCACTGAGACCATGTCTCCCTTTATGCAATAAGAAGGTATTTATGATAATATCATAAGCATTATTAAGAACATGGAAAAATTATGTTTTTATGCCCATACATTTGAAGACGATTGAGATTAATAGGGTTTTCCTTTATCCTGATCTTCTAAGCAATCCCAAGGGATATAAAACTCCGAAAAGGAAGAAGTCGTACTCATCAGCCTACCCTCCAACCAACCAAAACAAAAAAAGTAACAAGATTTTGGAATCAACCCTACATGAAATACATAACCCCGATTGAATTATTTATATTTTTTTAATTGAATTCTCATACATTTAATATTTTTTCATTAATTGGGTCACATGGATGTTATCTTAACCCAACCTCTTTAAAAAAAACATTCTTACTTGCCTCCAAGCATTAAGAAACATTAAACTTTGTAGTTCATATGAAATAATTTTGTGGATAATAAAAATAATGTGTGACTATTGCTGCTCTCAATGAAAACGTGTTGAATAACAAGAACAGTTTCACTAATGGTGGTGAAGGGGACATCCATTGGTCAATATAAGTTATACCATAAAAACTCATTGTAAAACATGACAATCTCATTATCCAACACATTTTCAANGAGCNAAATAAAATNTATTTGTTTTTTGACATTAACCAAAACTTCACATTTGTTAATACATAGAGACAAGTGAATAAAATGATAAGAAAGATAACAATTATGTCATCCAATTAAAAAAAACTTAAATAATTGACTCAACTGAAAAATGTAAAAAGTTATGATGAACGAAGGAGATAAGTGTGGATGAAGAAAATGAAGAGTTGGTTGTGAATGAAAGGATGAGTATTGTAGAAGAAGATTGACCAAGTTTCTCAACCAAGAGGGGCTGAATTGGTTTTGCTTTATAGAAATTATTCTTTTAAAATTCTTTTCAAAATCTTTGAACCTTTCTTAGAATGCAAGCAAATAAAGAAAGTAAGGAAATGTAAAAGAGAAAGGATAGAAAGATTAACACCACAGTTTATACTGGTTCAACTTCAACTCCCTACATCTAGTTTCTTACAATCAAACCTCGATTGAAAGGATACAACTATATAGATTGAGCTCTACAACAAAAAATACAGAGAAACTGTTAAGACCTCGACAAATGTACCGAATCGTATCAAGTAATATAAAATGGTAAGACCAAGTATCGTTTCCCAAGAGACTCGTGCACCAAACAATCGTATAATATCTTAACTAATTAAGACTGAAGAACGATTCCATGGAATGAAATTTAAATGCAATAAAATCAACATAACACTTTGAATGTAAATTGATCTTTTGAAGCTAACACAAGAATGAATGAATGGTATTGAGATGATATGAGATGATGATGTTGTTAGGGTTAGATTTCACCTACTTCACTTTCATGCATATTAAAACTCAACTTTTTCATTTGAATACTAATATCACTTGCTAAATTACTTAGAACCCAATCCCTTGGCGTAAAAAGCCTAGCCTTGATTCTTAGACCTCAATCCCTTGAAAACCTAACAATCAATTTCGCATTAAGAAAAGAAGCTTAGAATAACCAAATGTCCTATCTCTATCCCTAGATAACATATGTCCTAGCATAAATAATGGTGTATCTCAACCACACATATCCCCTTTTTACTCTTTACATACTAGAGTAAACGAATTCTTGGGACCACCACATACGATAAAAACCATCACTAGATTCCAAAGTAAGAACCTTGGCAATCAACAATTACATATGATATGTAAAGAAAATAATGATCTTGTATACCACCCAAAGAAGAGAAGAAACTGATGATATTTCATTCCAGATTATACAATTTTGCAGTATTCAGAAACAACCTCAAAGCATGATCCCATATGTTGTCAGCAATATTCCAGTCAACAATAACTCCATTCTTCAATGGTGAGACAGCTGAACAGTATAACAAATAAATTACCGAAAAAAACATAATTAGTATAAAACTGAATTAATTGAAGCCTAATTTAGCAAATATTTCAAATACCTTCATATAGTCTTGTTGGTATCCCAAGGACTGAGATCCTATATATCTTCAAGAAGGCCATGACAAGTAATTAGGGAATATCAACCAACAACTACACAAAAGGAATTAAGAGTGAAAATGTGAAAGGATTATTAAATGTGATAAATTACAACTTCACATATTGTGCAGAAAAGAAAATGAAGCATTTGGTGTGCTAAACTTCCACGGGTTGGAAGATAGTGGGAGTTGTAAAATCTCTTTTCCACTAACTAAAGCATCAAATTGTCATTTACTTCAAAGGTTATACAAATTTATACAGAGTGAAGAGACGTACCTGCGAGAGAGCACCTGGAAGAAACCCCACTCTTGTGAAGCCCTAGCAATGTGCGACTTGCACTCTTCCCTCACAGTCTTGTCCCTATCCTCTAAGCGGTTAAGATTGATGACCGGAAGCTCACAATCCTCGGCGGCCACCAAGAGACAACGTGGAGGCGTGCCGATAGCGTGGATGCTCTGACTAGTGACTGCTGCATGGAGGCTTCGAGACCTTTAGGGCTTCGAGACGGCATGGAGTGCGGTGTGTTATGTGCTCTTGATGAAGGTTGAAAAACAGTTATTTTCATATGTCATCTTAGACCTAATTATGCCCTTTACTACTTACAATGAGCTTAGAATCAAGCAAAACTTAATAAATGAGTCTGTAGAGAGTCAAAAGTTGTTTTTAGCATTATTATGCCTGTTTTGCATTGTTTTGTAGCTATTTTGAGGAAATGAAGAATGAAGCTGAAGATAAAGGTCGTAGACTCAAGAAAAGAGAAGAAAATTGAATATTTGAAGAGTCGACGCACCGCCGGGCGGTCTACTGTATTTTTGTGGAATGTTTTGCATAGTGAAAGGGGGAACCTTTGCACCCCAGTTGTAAATTTTGTTGGATTTGAAAGTGTTTGTTGAGTCATTAACTCATAACAATAGATTTTTGTGGTTTTTGGCAAATTGTATTTATTGCAGAAATGGCATCAGATCACGCAGGGGAAGGAATACTGGGGGGAAAAGGAAGATGCCAGAAAGCTAGAGAGGATTCGACTCTCAGAGGTTCCTCTTCAAACAACATGAGGAACACTATGCAATTGTGCAATAAAGGAGGTTGCTAATGGAGAGGAAGGCTTCCTTCATACCTGATTTGGCTCCTGAATTTGGAGAGGAGATTTTGAGGAGAGATTGGGAGAGGTTGACGACCTACCCTGCACCTGCCAGTGTGGAGTTGGTGAAAGAATTCTACACCAACGCGATGCCCAGATGAGGAGTGGCTGCTAGAAGATATACGAGCTTTGTGAGGGGGCGGACTATCAGTTATGACCCCGATACCATTAACACCTTTTTGGGAACAGAGTGGCCAGGGGAGTAGTGCCAGTATGCGGCACATGCTGGTTTGTTTGGTAATGTAGATGAAATTGAGGAGGTTATGTGTCTTCCTGGTAGACACTTTCAGACTAACGCTAGCGGTGCACCGGTGAACATTAGGAGGTTGGATATGATACCCTTAGCCTGATACTGGATGGCGTTCACACATGCCAACATCCAAAGTGCTCCCACATCTCAGATATCACGATGCATAGGGTTCGTCTCATCTTCTGCTTGATGAGACAGATGGAGGTAAATGTCGGCCAAATCATTGCCAACGAGATTAGGAGTTGTGCTATGACCGTTAGTAGCAGGATGCCATTGGGGCATCCATCTTTGATCACTTTTCTGTGCCAGCAGGCTGGGGTGAACATTGCAGTTCCCCCATATGAGAGACTTAGGAATGCCATTGATGCAGCTTATTTCCACCAGTTCTGTGCTGAGGCCGGAGCAGTAGGAGCAACAGATGCAGCAAGGGCAGCACCCAGAAGGCGTCATAGGAAAGCTGTAGCTCAGCAGGAGCAGGTGCCTTATGAGGTACCAGTCCGGCACGCGGAGCCCTTCCAGATGAGGGACATGTACATGTCCATGATGGAGGCCCGGATGGAGGCCCTTCACAGAGGGCAGGTTGCAACTACTGAGATGATCATTGGACTTTATGACCAACCACCAATGCATAGGTGGACTATGGATGAGTTTCATACAACTGCGGCATGGCCTGAGCAGCAGACGCAGAGTAGTGGGTTTGGAGCAGCTAGAGCCCTAAACACTGAGGAAGAGAACTCTGAGGACGCGGATGATGAGAGTCAAGAGGACTCTGATGACAACATGGGCTGATTGCAGACATCTACTAAGGGATGTCCATAGACAGGATTTAGTTTTTCTTTCTTTTACTTTTATTTTTTTATTTTATTTTAGTTCTTTTTAAATTCTTAGAATAGGTTGAATTTTAATTTTGGTGTGTACTCTTGGCTTTAATACTTGCTCTAAAAATGTTTGACTAACTGATGTGCATGATGGAGCTATTTGATGATTATTTGATGTGGATGAGAATTGAGTTGCTATGCATGTTGATATTCTCTGGAATAGATGTGTGATGAATTATGATTGTGGTTATGATGCGAAGCATCGTTTATGAATGAATTCTGTGTGAGAAAGCATGTGTGTGAGATTTTGACCTCCAAAGTTTTTATTGTTGTATGTTTCGTTCACTGGAAAACATGAATGATATTGCCTTTATCTTGATGATTGATTGAATTGCATGGGAATTGTCATATGATCAAGGCCATTTTTGAGAAACCTTCTCTAGCCAAATTTTCACCTTAAATGCTTGAAAATATTATACCCTTTTTGAACCTTAGCCTTAAACAGGATGTGAAACCTTGTCTTTAAATTCTTTACCTTGAGTTGGGATGAGCCTAAATGTATGCGATGAAAAGGTTCAAGTTTGGGGTTGTATGGGGGAAAATTGAAAAGCAAATGTGAAACATTGAGCTCAAATGTTGTGAAAAAAAAATTATGAGAAAAAGAAAAGAAAAGAAGAAAAGCATGAAGAGGAGCTCAATGAAAAAGAAAAAAGGGAAAAAGTTGGGAATGAGTGAGATTGGTGAGAAAGAGAGTTGTGCTTAAAGTTTGAATATCATGGTAGCTCTCTTAACTCAAGGACTTTGTATTTCGGAAAAACCAATTTTTCTTGTTAGCCCAACCTCATTACAAGCCTTGAAAAAGTCCTTTTGATGGCATTTGCATGTAAAGATGTTGATTGTTTGACATGAATGGCAATTTTGTTTCATGTGACTTGTGAACAATAGAGAGTTGGAGTGTCACCTTAAACACTTGAGTGATTGAGTGAAACACTTGCATAGTATGAACTGTTAATTTTCATGAGTGCATTTTTGCTTAGTGGATTGGTCATTCATAATGTATAACATCTGTTGTGCGTCTCTGGATTGAAAGCATGCATGCATCGTATTTTGGATTTCACTGAGGATATTGAATTGAGTAGTTTTGTCATGTACTTTGGGATTGTTGAAACATTGGATGGAAGAGGATAAAGCCAAGTTTTGTTTTGTTGTTTTTGCTTGAGGACAAGCAAAGTTCTAAGTTTGGGGTGTTGATGAAGGTTGAAAAACAGTTATTTTCATATGGCATTTTAGACCTAATTACGCCCTTTACTACTTAGAATGAGCTTAGAATCAAGCAAAACTCAATACATGAGTCTGTAGAGAGTCAAAAGTTGTTTTTACCATTATTATGCCTGTTTTGCATTGTTTTGTAGCTATTTTGAGGAAATGAAGAATGGAGCTAAAGATAAAGGTCGTAGACTCAAGAAAAGAGAAGAATATTGAAGATTTGAAGAGTCGACGCACCGCCCGGCGGCAACTTACACCGCGGGGCGGTCCAGGGCGAGGAGTAGGCACTAGCGTTGGCGCTGGGCGGTTTTGAGGGAAACCGCCGGGCGGTTTGGAGGCTTATGGGAAATCGTCGGGCGGCACACCTAAACCGTCAGGCGGTGGTCCGTTGGGCCTAGGCTTGTTTTCTGTTGCGCTCCTCACCTATAAATACCCATATTTCGAGTTCAGAGTCATTCTTTTGACAGGGGAAGACGACCAGACCTAATTTTGCTCTCTGGAGAGGATCTCTTGGATGCTTAGGCTCCTTTTCATCTTTTCTAGGGTTTGCTTTTCCATTCTTCTTCCATTTCTCATCTAGTTTCACCATGTCAATGATGAACTAAACCCTATTGTTGTTGGGGGAAACAATGTAATCTTTTGATACTCTCTTCTATTGAAACTCTTGATTATTTATATGGTTTCCATATGTTTGATTGTTAATTGTTGGGTTCTCATCTGTGCTTAAGGCCTTTATCGTTTAACTCATTCGGTAACTGTTGTTTGTCTTTATTGATACGGGGACGTATAGTAATGTCATGAACTGGTGAGTAATTTCTTGATTTTGCAATACCACCTAGGGATAGGGGTAGGACGATTAATTGCGTTAACTTATGCTCTATAATGCTGTATTAATTGCGAGGGGAAGCTAGGGATAGCAAGCCAGTAGTTAATATTAGGCTTTTTTCGTTGAGGGATCGGGTTCAGGGTAGGCTAAGAAAGTTGCATGACAATTAATTAATCAAACTAATAATTCAAGAGGAGTAGATAAAAGAGAGAGGATTAGATGAAATTGTAAAGCCCCAACAACTCCATTCATCCATTGTTTTCTTTTGTCAATTGAATCAATCCCTTTTGCATGTTAATATTTTTGTTCTCAAATCAATTTATTAATTTTTATTTTCAAGTCTTATTATTTTAATTCACGTGAACGAGAAAGCCTCTCGAGTCTCTTGGGAAGAACGATATTGGGTTTTACCAATTATATTACTTGAACGATTTGGTACGCTTGCCAATTCATCAACAGCTCTACGCGACGAGAGATTGAGATTGGAAGAAACGAAATGGTAAAGAGAAAGAAAAGTTTTGCTGGTAGAGTTGGAAGAAAAGTTGTGTGAGTTGGAAGAAATGAAATGTTGTGCGCTGGACTGCGATATTGAAAGGGGTTTTGCGCCTATTATGATAGGTGATTTAATATCTATCATAATATGTTTTCTCATGATTTCAGTTTTGCCAGTGTGTCCAACTATTATCATAACATAAGTATCTTTTATTACGAAAATGCCACTACTACGCTTATTATGATAGGTTTCTTAAAATACATCATAATATATCTTAATTTTATTACAAAATTTCCACCAGTCAATGTATTATGATACATGAATTTCACCTATGATAGTATCCCGTCATGGAATCCTATTTTTCCACTAGTGTGTCTAGGGAGGGATAGAAAATATAAATATGTATATTTTGTATTTTATAACAATTATTAAGATATTGGTAAGTATACCAAATCATATCGGTAATATAGTATAAAATATAGATATCGTTTTTCCAAAAGACTTGTGCAACACTAAACAACTCTTGCAATTCACAACTCAAATAGACAATAGATTTCACAAAAACACAAAGAAACTCTTTTTTGTATTTTTATCAAAGAGTTGGTAGGTTAAAGACATTAAACATAAAGTATTTACAATTGTCAAAACTATATTTCATTCATTTCGTTCTGATGCATTCAAAAGCATCTCATTTTCAATTTCATGTTAAAATCAATTCAAAAATATAGTTAAATCATATTCCTAGAGACTTTGGGTCTATGATAACTCAGCAAAGTCCAATCCTTTGAATCATCAACAAGTGAAATCATGTATTAAGTTCAAGAGTTCTTAAGATTACTAAGGAAGCTAGTTCTATCCCTGTATATAATTTCCATTAGGTATTTAATTTCAGTTTTAGGTTCAAGAGACATTTTCCAACACGTCAAAAATCATAATCAAGACGTAAGTATTCAAGGAACAACAAACATTTGTTATGATATTGGCAAATGTACCAAATCATGCAAGTAATAAAAATGGAAAGTCCATATATTATTTTCCCAAGAGAGTAGTGTTGATTACGTGAAAAACTTTGAATGAATGAAAAATATTGATTTTTGTATAAAATAAATGTAATTTCATAAAAAAAATATTAAATGAAATATGTGGTAGAGACTTCACCAAGAATGAAGCTTATAATCCAATTCAATGTAAAAATACCAAAAAATTATACCTTTATTCATACTTTCCAGATTCACCACAAAACCCCTACAAAATGAATAATGAAAAGAATAGGTGTCGAGCTAAAGACTTTAAACAAGTACTACTCGGAGGTAGCACAACTTTAATTAGAATAATTAGTTTTTGGTTTAATTGCTTCTTTTGTCCCCAGTTTGGTTGAAATGTGTCAAATTCGTCACCCTTTTAGAAAAATGTCAATTTCTTCCACACATATAAAAAATTTGTGTCAATCAAGTCATCTTCGTTAAACACAAACTAACGGTGTTAACTGCATTATTTTCGCTTAGCTAAACTTTCTCGCCTGAGCGAGATTGGCAGTAAACAATTTTCGCTTGAACTAGATATTTTCGCTTGAGCTAAAAATGTCCTGCAACTAAAGTTGAGCCACTGAAACTCTTTCGCGTGAGCGAAACTTACTTCGTCTGGGGCTAAAACTTGGGGTGCTCACTAGACATAAGTTTAGTGGCTTCATGGGCCATGGTTGGGAATAAAGTGCAATGGTGATGGAAAGGTGGAAATGATTATTTTGAATAACTTTAACCTTAGTGGTACTTTATCCAACAAGAGAATCCAATGTTACCTTCATTGCATGGTCTTTAATAATTGAATGGTGTATTCGTTACCTCCATCACGGATTATTGCCACTCCACGAATCAACCAAAATCTGAGGGTAACCCAACCCCCCAAGAAAATCCAACAGCGCCATCACCTCAAATGCACACATAGCCCCAGGCTTCGACAAACAAAAATCATTGCTTTCAAAACTCACTTTATCTGTTGCAAAGTCAGGTATCGATCCCATGAAGTGGTTATTATTCAAATCCAACCGCTCCAACTTCATCCCATTCAAACCACGCGGAATCAACCCAACAAACTCATTCCTATTAAGATCGAAATCCCTCAGCGAGACCAAATCCCCAATGTTCATTGGAATACTCCCACTAAACTTATTCCCGTAAAGCCACTAAACTTATGTCCAGTGAGCACCCCAAGTTTTAGTCCCAGACGAAGTAAGTTTCACTCACGTGAAAGAGTTTCAGTGGCTCAATTTTAGTTGTAGGATATTTTTAGCTCAAGCGAAAATACTTTAGCTTAAGCGAAAATATCTAGTTCAAGCGAAAATTGTTTAGCTTAAGCGAAAATATCAGTAAAATTTGTGTTTTGGTTTTCTGAAAATCTCACTCAAGCGAGAACTTTTAGCCTAAGCGAAAATAATGCAATCAACACCGTTAGTTTGTATTTAATGGAGATGACTTGATTGACACAAATTTTTTCTATATGTGGACGAAATTGACATTTTTTTTTAAATGAGGTACGTATTTGACACACTTCAACCAAACTAGGGACAAAAGAAGCAATTAAACCTTAGTTTTTTTATTATTTCATTGATTAAATGTTGGATGCACGAGTAGAAGACATTTAGGGTAATAAAAGGGTAGAACATTCTTCAAGAATTAGTAAGAGAAATCTAATAGAGAGTGATTTTTTAAACATGAAGCAAAGTATGTGGCTCAAGTGGTCGAATTGGCGCTTGAGCCACAACTTGCAGGTGAATCAAAGATTTTAAAAATTTAAACCTTGATGATTTAGTCCTATATATGTCATTTCATTTAAAACTCATTACTCACCTCAGTCACTCCACCCACTCTTCGCAAGATCTATCAATCCTCTAGAACTCATAACCTTCATTTTCTCACATTGCATAAAAAAATATTCAATAAGTACCAAACATTGCATTTCACTTTTTTCTAAAACCCACACCAAGCAACCTTGGCACAACCCCTAATGATACTTCCTAACAAACATATTTCATAGTTGACATTGAAGAGGAAACATGTAAAACCGTATAAAAAAACTCAAATGTTAGCATGAAATACTTTTGACATGGCAAAAAAAATTAACTTAGGGTTAAAATGATTATATCCATTCATTTTTAAGTTTAGGGACCAAAATATATCAAAGTTTCAAACATTGACGAATTCCAATTTCACATCAAAATTTATAGACTAAAAACATATTTAACCCTTTTTTCATGAGTGATGTTGGATTCACTCAAATTTTATCCAACCAAACTTACAAACATTCTTAATTTATTTATGTAAAATTAATATTTAAATTTGAAAACAATCTAAGTAAAACTGTAAGAGGAAAATTGTAATCTTACATAATACCCATTACAATAGTTTTGTGTTTCCCTAAAATACCATAAAAAATTACTTATTGTAAATCCCTAAAAAACTTTGATAAAACTTATTTGGAGCATCTTTCAATATTTTTATCATATAGTATAATATGTTATTTATTATATAGTAAATTTATAAGGTTTAGAATTTTAATTAAAACTACAATTCAATTTTAATACAATATGAGAAAAATTAAATTTCCTCACTTACGTAGTCTAAATCTTAAGAGTTCCAAATACATCAAAAGCTGACCTCCCTTATATTTTGGTTAATTAGTATACAGATTTTTTATTGTATCGTAACACACCATATGAACGTGTCAACAATCTAACGAATTTGGCATCAAGAACTTTAAAACTTTGTTCCTTAGTATAATTTGATTTTTTCACACTGCCTCCTTATTTTATATCGAAGGAAGCTCCATTTTCAAAAATATCCCTTATGGAATGAAAGTTCTATGTACCTCCACTTTTATCACTACTCTTTCTCCATGTCACCTACACATAATAAATAATTAACATTAATAAAACATCAATACTATGTAAAATATATATATATATATATATATATATATATATATATATATATATATATATATATATATATATACTTAAGTTATTGGTAATAAGTTGGATTCCAAAATGTCAAGCAAAATTTGAAAAATTTATTACCTCCTTATTTCCTAAGGTTGGTGCTATAAAGAGGTTAGTTTCACTTTTAAGACTAGGTTCCATGCTTCCACCAATGGTATATTGAAGCCATCCTTGATAAAAATTATTGGCTACATGTGCATATCCATGACGAATCCTAGAAGGTTAATTATTTGTTAATAAGAGCAAATAGATTTACTTAACCAGTATAAAGAAATGTAATTTGTTGTTGTTTTCAACACTTAATTTTTTTTTTTAAATATTAGTGTTAAAAATATTATGTCCCAAACTCTCTTTTTTTCCACATATCTAGATCTATCTATTATTTTAATTGTCACAAATTTGATTTATAATGCCTTTTAATCATTATAATTTACAAATTTAACCATCATAAATATATTCTTTTATAGTAAATATTTTGGGATGCTACCCCTAAAGTTTTATACTATTAATTTATAATACATTAAAGTAATGTATATGTTAATATATGATACAAATAATTAAATAGATAATTTATGATTGTTGATATTACATTAATATATTAATTAATGTACATTACAAAAAAAATATATATTGCGATGCATACCAAAATAATTAGTCATTATATTAACTAAATTAAATATCATTTAATAAAGGTTAAATATGTATTTTGGTCCTCATATTTGTGTCCAATTCTTAACGGGGTCCTCATATTTTTTTGGTCCCAATTGAATCCAAATATTTGTTAATTTAAGGCAATAAAGTCATCTCCGTTAACTTTCCTCTGACACCGTCTAACTGTGATAACATGGATCAGACATTAGGAGGTCATTTATAGTTATTCAATTACGTGGCATTGTGTATTAAATTGAATGACTTATCTATTGTGAAAAACATCATCAAGACGCAGAGGAACAAATTGTTGTTGTTGATCACTTCAGAATCCCTCAGCCCCAACTGGTATACCAACAGCAATAGATCCATGATCCTTTGCCAACTGCCTGTTCTGCTCAGGCGACTGTGCAATGTTCTTGACCAATAAACGGTCCTCGAAGGACAGAGCAATGTTGTGGTTGGAGTGCCTAGGGAGGGTGCACCACAGTGTAAGAGAAGGGGCTTATGGTTGTTGTGTTTAGCGGGAAGATGACCAAAGAAAGTTAGGGTTTCACCTTTGGAAGATGCCTCCCAAGGTTGCAACGTCAAGATTTTTAGGTTCTGCAATAGCACAACAACTCAACCACAATTGGTATTTAGGATTCTTCCATGATACCAAGAACAACAACCAACCGCTACCCAAATTTAACCACAAGCATTCAATAAAAGTCCCAACAAGAGGATAGGAACGCTTAAAAGCCATATTCATTATCCAAAATTTCACACAATGATATAAAATGCATTTCACCTTTTTCCCCCAAAGAAATTTCAACAACCCGAAAACACCAAAAACATAATAAAAAAATAAAAAAAATAAAAAGACAAATCTATAACTTGCAATACTGGTTTCAAACTACTTCTGCAACTTTTCTAGAATGAATTAGTTTGTTCATCTGCGTGACGAGCATGCCTTGTTAGTAAATGCAACCGTCAGAAAGAATCAATCGGTACCTCTCGATGTTATTGGCTTGTTGCGACTACACCAGCTTCAAATCTATAACTTGCAATACTGGTTTCAAACTACTGGAACAATTGGCATCACATATTTATTTTCTCGCCCCTAGCGTCAATGACCCAACCATTGTTGTTGTTGTCCTCTGTTGCCGCGATCGATATGCTGCAACAGGCATGCGATCTCCTCTGTTGCCGCCTCGATCCGCATCGTGGCAGTGTGTGCTGCGATGGTGACTTTTTGCGGTCTCGTGGAGGCTCTCGTGACGGCCCTTGAAGCAATCGCGAAGGTGGATGCGGGTTGGGTGCAAATGGTGATGACTAGTGAAGGTGGTGGTGAAGCGTTGTAAGGGAGACCGACATGGCAATGAAGTAAATCTTCCGTTTTGGCATTTTAGGGTTCTAAAATTTGAAAATTTGGGGTTTATTTCTGTGCTTAATTTTTGATCTTGCAAATGTGGTTTATGGATTCAAAGTTGAGTTTTGGTTTTTCTTTTCACAATTGTAGTGTTTTGAGATTTCTACTTTAGAAGTATTCCATTAGGATTTTCTAATCTTGTTGTTCTGGTTGTTGGTGATCGTTGGTGGTTACTCAGGAGAAGCAGCCATAGGGTTGCGGTGAACGACGTTGACTGGCATTGACAACCGGAGACCGAATCTCCCAGGACGGCGTTGGCTTGTGTTGGAGGGATAAATTTTGCCACATCAAAAATTCTTAATTTCAAAAAAAAAAACACATAATAAAATACTTTTACATCAGCGTGCACCACATCATCATACTCAAATGGCGTTAGTGAAATCAACCGCAAGAGCTTAACACTCCATGAAACGTGAAAATAACATGAAAATATAAAAAGAGAGAGTGAAGAACATGAAAGAAGAGATAAATGACAAATTTGAACCCCAAAGGATTCCTCCAGTTCCCTTAATATGGTTCTTTAAGTTTCTTTATATAAAAATTAGATTTGGTTTTGTTTCAGGCTTTTTGTTGTTCTAATCTTCTTTATGATAATGTAATTTCCTCTAATAATCTTATAAATAATCCAATTTTTTCAAGATATATTTGATTGTTGTGGATATCTAAAAATGTTTTAGAAAATATTTGCTAGATTAAAAAAGATTTGACAAATATTATCTTTAAATATTTCTTGATATAGTTAAATAAGGTAATTGTCTAACAATATCGAATAAAATATCTTAAGATATATTCTTCTCAAATTATCTTTAATCATAAACATTTATCAATTATTAAAGCCCTTTTAATAGATAAAATAGAGAAAATCATAAAGATCCAATTTTTGTTGTTTGTTCCCTCTTTTAGCTTAGCCAAATTTCTTCACTTTTTCATGCTATGCTTAGATTGAGTTATTGTGGTCTTGATTATTTACTATTCTTGGATTTATCTCTAAGGTGTCAGGAAACTTTAACCAATTTATCTTCATACCTCAATAAGCTCAACTTAGCTACAACTGCACTAACACACTTGAAAATATTCAAAGAACATTTATTCAACTAAAAAATTATTTTTAACATATTTTTGTATCTAATGTAAATAAACTCCATTATAATAAATCCTAATTAAAATATTCCATTAAAGTACAAAAACCAATTAAAAATTCAATATTAAAAACTAAATGAAGACATAAATATACACTTATCAATTACATTAATATATTATATTGATTTTAGCAATATATTCAATAATATTACAAATAATTTAATGTATACATTAATATATTAAATAAACGACATTATTTAATGGTTAAATAAACGCATTAATTAATTGTCTTATCTTAAATATACTTAAATAATGAATTCAAAACAAAAACATGAAATAAATTAATTAATGTTAATCCTTTTCGATTAAGTATATTCATCTCTTCTCCATCTATTTAAGAGGGATATTCATGTAGTTTTTTCAACCAACGAGAGAAAAGTAAAAATTCTAGATATTTCTGAATAGTCAGTTTGGGCAAATGGCCAGCAGCATGGACAAAGATAAAGATGACGAAAACACATATTCATATATTTTTCTAAGAATGATGAGATTCAACTTCAAATCAAATCAAGGAAATACCAAAGGTATAGTCTAGCTTTTGATTAATTAAATTAATCTTTTAGGGGAATTCTTAGATATATATTTTTTTATTCTTTTTTTTTATTACTTTCTATTTAGTTATTAAATAAAAAAACTATTTCGTTTACAGTAATATCGTACGTGAATCATGAAAATGGAACGCATGTTCACGGTATTTGTTTCAATCCCCTCAGAAAGAAGGTTTTTCATTTAGAACTTCCATATGTTTTACATTTTTACATCAAATAATGTTGTTTTCAATTATTTTTGTTTATTTTGCAGTCCCTGTGATCCTTCAAATTGATAGAGGAGGAAAGATAGAGAACATTGTAATATGTTTCCGTTTCTGGGTTGATAATTCTATTCCCTTCATTAGAATAAGGGATAGGTCTTCATGTTAGCCTCTCAAATTGGTGCCTTAAAAGTGTCTTCTTAATGTTCATGTTTAACATATTTTTGTATAGTATTCCCTCATTTTAATAAAATTTACTACTTATCTTAATTTTTATCTCATCTTATCATTTATCATTATTGAACAAATTCATATAAAGATAATGTTATTTACTGTTTGGGAAATTAAGTTTTATCTTACGAGTTTCTTATANTACTTACCCAAATAAGTTCATGATAGTTATTATTCTTAATTTTTATATCACAATTATATTGACTTTTTAAAATTTATTTATCAT
>NC_028351.1:32789316-32817903 GCF_000741045.1 Vigna radiata var. radiata
AATGTTGTCAAACATGAGGATAGTAAGGAAATCAGGAAGAGGATGAAAACTCGTTACTCGAAAAAATTACAAGTAGATGAAAAGTTACATTCATATCATTTAATGAGTTCATGACAATTAAAATAACTCATACATATTTTATAACATGGGCTCATACCAATGAGTTTTGTATTTTACTTAACATATAATGAGTTTTTGTGATATATTTATGTTGCGTGAGAAACCCTATATAAGGAGGGTACGATTGTTGATATGTTTGGGTGTGTCTCTCAACAAGAGGTGACATCTAGGATTCTTAGTAAATTCTATGTTGATTAGTGAATTTCGTGTGTTAATCTCTTCGATAAAGGACTAGAAAATTCATCCGTAAGACTCTAAAAACAGTGAGAAGTTTTAGTTCTAGCAGTGAGTAAATGGCTTTAGGTGCATNAGTTGTAGTTGAGAACTTGTGAAAACAAGACACGTGTTGATATGATGTGTTATATGAGCTTACGATTGTTATTNAAAAATGTGTTTAAAACTTATTATTAAAGGGTGAAAACTATTGGAATGCAAACAAAGTCTCACATTGAGTAGAANAAAGACTGATAAGGGTTTATATACACATAGATATCTCCAATAGTAAGAGGCCTTTTGCAGTGGTACCAAAAGCAATTCCATTAGAGTTTGGCCCAAAGCAGATACCTCCAATGGTAAGANACCTTTTGGAGTGATACCAAAAGCAAACTTGTGAGAGCTTGGCCCAAAACAGACTATATCTTACCATGTGTGGAGACTTATGTGTGTCGAACCTCCCCAACAAAAACTATTATTATAACAACTATTATTTATATTAATTCATCCTTCTGTTTTNATTATTGAAATTTTTATAATCATATTTTTATAGAGGAACAAATGATGAGAATAGTAAGGACATTTTTCTCTAATTGATAAGTATTAGAGATAATTTCTTTAATAGACTAACTATACNANTAGTTNGTCTAAATTATACATTCATAGTTATGATTCATAGTTATGATTGANCTTCTAGACTGTTTGGTTATTGTTGATTAGATGGTGATACGATACCGATAGAATACAGAAGAAGTGCGTTTTTTATTTTATATTTTATATATTTCTTATTTTATAATTTTTTTATTATTTACTTCACTTTAATTAGAATCTTCTATAACACCTACCCATCATTCAATAAAAGACAAAAAAAAGACTTGGAAAATGAGTACCAATACTAGGAATTCAAGGAGTGAAGAAGACTTTGTAGGATACCTTCCGGTCTGTAAGTACACCCATGATTTAAAGAACATGGAGAACAAAAAATAACTATAACGATGGAAAGAAAAAATGCCTGTGCGATAAAATAAGAAAAAAAAAACGTATAATAGGTAAAATTGTATACTAAAATAAATATTTTGGTTCATTTTGATAAAAGAAATCTTGAATAACTATTATAAATAAACAAGAGGGAATAATCAATATTATAGACACTATTAATTTAGAACTAATGTAAATATTAAATAATAATACATTTATTAACTATTATAGATAGTAATTATTATCTATAATTTGCAGTACACGTATTTATTTATCTAGTGGAAGTATTAAAGGCCAACACAATAATATTAATGATTATATTTATTAAATATATATAAGAACTATTACTTTCCAATAAGAAAATATTAGGCAACACTATCATAAAATGAATATTTTCTCAAAAAAAGAAAAGAAAAGAAAGAAAAGAGTACACTTTGACAAATAATACCTATTATATATATATATATAACCATATAAAATAAAATAAATGGATAGAATCCAGTTATATTATTTCTTATGATTTCCGTCACATAAAAAAGTTCCAAACTTTTAATTCCATATGCCTAAAACAAACAACATATTAATATATTTATACTTAGTCAATCTTTTCAAATTTTAAAACTGACTTTCAAAACTCATTAGTGATTTAGAGGATTTAATATTGATTTTCCTTATTTACTCATATCGAATTTTCTTATAGTTTGAAAAAATTCATCAACCTTTTTAGTATTAGAATCTTTTCTCTTATCATGTTAATTAACCTATTTGAAAGTTAAATTCAATTTCTTCTCAAAAACGAGTATTTTTAGTTGTTAAAGAATTAGAAACGAGGTGAATCTAATCATTATAAACTTTATTAACTAGTAACAATGAGAAAGTTAATATCTTTGAGTTGTAGCACGAATGAGGAAACAAGTGAATACATATATAATAAGTCTACACAAATTTATTATTAACTCTTTGAAACATTTTCTTATCGGCAAATAAATAAATATATTAATGATAAAGAACATGGTGCTTTAACTATTTTACATAGAAAAAGATTTAGTTTTCATCCATTACAAATTCAACGAATTNATCATATANCATTAGATATTAAGATCGTGTTCATTTTCTTATAAATTTCTCACTGTAAAGAATCTTATGAATACAGGTAGAGTGAATACCTTGATGGAAACATATGCGTTGTAGAGTTTCATTTACTTTGATACATTTTGGTATACTTCTTATTGTCTAAGTAAATTAATATATTGAATTTTGTAAACAGGAATTATCTTATATATTCAATGTGGAGAACAATTTATATACATATTATGTAAACCAGTTAAAATACTCCAAATATTTTATTATCAATATATTACTCGTAATATCATTTTTAATCGTCGATATTGTAAAAAAAGCTTCGCTCTTTTCATCAAGACCTTCTCCTTTTTAAATTTAAAAATAACATTACCTTTTCTTTTAATTATATCAATTATATGGTATGTTGTTGAAAATCTTTTGGCTTTATCAATAAATGAACCAATAAGATATTGCTTATCAAGTACGTGATACTAGTTGTCTTATAGTCAGTAGAACTAACACAATGATTATGGAATACTTTTTATTGAATAAGCCATTTATCACATAGGCTTAATACCTCTCTTGGTCCTCGTATTTGTGTGAAAATCTTAGTTCGGTATTTATTGAATATGCTGCGGTTCTCTGACCAACCGCGGCATATTCCCCTGCCAATTTATTGCAGGGGCTGACTGATGGGGAATGTCAGCAGGTAGCAGGGGGAATAGGCCGCGGTTGGTCAGAGAACCGCGGCATATTCCCCCTGCTACCTGCTGACATTCCCCAAAAGGCAGTTGGGAGGCAGTTGGAGGGATTCTGAACATTGGGGAATAGGCCGCGGTTGGTTAGAGAACCGCGACATATTCCCTGATCTAAGTAAATTTAAAAAATTTCAGAGCATATGCCGTGGTTGGACGCTGAAACGCGGCATATAAGTTAAAAAAAATTCCAAAAATGCCATTATGGATTATTTTTTTTAAATGAATAGGCTGCGGTTAAGTGTAGAACCGCGACATATTCCCCCTTTATGCCGCGATTAAGTGTAGAACCGTGGCAGATTCTCTTCTGAAGGATAAAAAAAAAAAAATTCACGAACATTGTCGTCTTTTACATCGTGAAACAACTTCATAAATCGCTCCCCTCTTCTCCGTCGACGACGCACCACCATTGCTTCCATTTTCCATCGTTTTGCACCGATTAAACTCAAATTCGTTCAGTTCGTTTGCCATTTTCAACGTTGGGGAAGAGTTTTGACCGATCAGAATCGTCAATCTTCCACTTGGACGTGAACTTCTGCTGCCGTTCGTCTTACGCCGTGCCATTGTCGCGTCGTCCTTCTCGCCGTGCCCATTCCAAGTATTTGATGCCCTTCATCGTTTTTTATTTTTTTGAACATGATTTTTTCGTTTTTTTTTTTGCATGATAACAATTATTGTTGTTTGATAATGTAGACATAGAAAATATATTGTTTTGGTAATTTAAAAATATTAGAATTATTATTAGTATTTTTATAATTATTAGAAATTATGATAATTTCTAAACCTTAAAATATTTGAGTAATCACTAGGTGAAATTATAATGTTGGTATGTATGAAATTGCAAGTTTGATTTTCAGTAGCTCATCTTTTTATGTAAAATTTAGGAATGGATCGAAATTGGATTAATTTACCACGTATTAGTGTTGAGTACGAGAGAGGTGTAGAGGAATTTATACAATTTGTGCAACGTAATGAGGGAAGAAGTGATGATGAATTATTTTTGTTGTTTTCAATTATTTTTGTTTATTTTGCAGTCCCTGTGATCCTTCAAATTGATAGAGGAGGAAAGATAGAGAACATTGTAATATGTTTCCGTTTCTGGGTTGATAATTCTATTCCCTTCAAATGACTCGCCTATGTATAATGTGCAATGTATTCTTTTATTTAAATTTTAGATGCATTATCCATCCTTATCATTAGAATAAGGGATAGGTCTTCATGTTAGCCTCTCAAATTGGTGCCTTAAAAGTGTCTTCTTAATGTTCATGTTTAACATATTTTTGTATAGTATTCCCTCATTTTAATAAAATTTACTACTTATCTTAATTTTTATCTCATCTTATCATTTATCATTATTGAACAAATTCATATAAAGATAATGTTATTTACTGTTTGGGAAATTAAGTTTTATCTTACGAGTTTCTTATANTACTTACCCAAATAAGTTCATGATAGTTATTATTCTTAATTTTNATATCACAATTATATTGACTTTTTAAAATTTATTTATCATTTGTTAAATTATGAAAATTTATTAAGATAATGGAATATAAAAAATATTGAAAGACTACACAAAATTCATAATAAAAATTTATATTGCACAAATNATGTATATTATGAAATAAATCTAAATAAATATATGATGTTAAGATATCATACCACTTATAGTATTTTCTATGTGTAATCAATTTAATTAATTTATTAACACAATTATTACTTTTACGAAAAGCATGAAAAAACCTCAAAACATGTTTTGCTTCTAAGGTGCGAAAAATTCAACATAACGTAACAGAAAAAGAGGAAAAAATGTTGGGTTTCTAATAAAACATGGTGCCGTCAAACCCTAACCTAATAGAAAAGGAGGAAAAGATCATTTCAAAAGTTAATGTTCTTCTCATTCCTAAGGAACTATCTTGTGTTATCCTACACATATTGAAGATGACTCACATGAAAGATTACAAGAAAATGTAGTTGGTCGAATGTGTTTGGACTTTGTCAAGGAGCAACCCAATTTATGCTGAAAATGTTGATCACCAACCTCCCTTTTTAGTGGAAGAGCATATTAAACGTTACTCATAGGTAGAGCAAACCAGAGTTGAAGCATTCGAATTTCACCGTATTCAAATATAGAATTTTTAAATAGTTTCGACAAAAGATAAGACAAATTCAATAAGTAGATGCAAATTTTACTTTATAAACTAGTTTTGTAGGATTGAATTAAACTTAAAATCTACTTTTATCAATAGTTTTTATACTTTTGAAATGAAATATGTATTTTTATTTTGAACATCTTATAATCTTATAATTTTATTTACAATATACTGCCTTGTTGGTCAATACTTCAATGAACTTCTCATCCAGATCTTAACTTCATATCATTAACCTCTCTTACATCAAATTCAGTCTCCGTGGGAACGCTGCAAAATTTGTAGTATCTTAGGTTAGACTCCAAACCAGATTCATGGGATATGGGATAACACTTTCTATGTACAACAACATTTTAAAGATTTTGAATGGTAAAGAGAATCAAATTAGTCATATATGATCCTTTACACTGTTTGATTCATGGTCATATAGTACAGATACAATACAAAATAAATATGTTTTTTTATCTCATATTTTTAAATATTTCTTATTTTATACATTTTTTATTATTTTAATCATATTATGACTTCATCTTTTGTATTAATCTAACTTTGATTAGAATCTATGACTAGTCACTTTGATTAGAATATTCTGCAAGTACTAGGAATATCAAATAGGGTAATGATACATAGACAACATTTTTTGACAACATTTGAATATCATCATATGTGTCATTGTGTGATTGGTCCAAATGACACAATGACACCACCATGGACCAATCACACAATGACACGTATGATGATGTTCAAATGTTGTCAAAAAATGTTGTCTAAGTATCTTTATCCTATCAAATACTAGGAATTTGTCAAGTGAAGAAGACTTTGTACGGTACATCCGACTTTGTAAGTACACCCATGATTTAAAAAACATGGAAAACAGAAAATAATTATAACAATGGAAAGAGAAAATGCATGTGCGATAAAATAAGAAAAAAAAAACGTATAATAGGTAATTCACTTATTTGACGGTGCTCTCACCCTCACTTCACTGAAATTCTTTAAGGAGCAGGTAAAACACCTTTCTTTTTTTCTTCTCTTTTCTCCACATTTTTGTTTTCTCACTTCTCTTTCTTTTTTTTTTTTCAAAAACCCTATAATGACAAAAATAGGGGTTTGTGAATTTTTTTTTGTTATGGGGGATTTGAAGACATGGAATGATTTTTTCATGTTCTGATAATGCTTGTATCAGATTTTGTTCATTTTATTTAAATAATTTGAGTATACATTATTTGAACAAGCTCTTTTTGATATCTTCGAATTTGGGAAATTATGTTACATATTAAAATATTAATTTTTTGTTGATGTTGTTGAGTGGTTCTCTTTTTTTTTTACTAATATTTTTTTATTGATTGTCGGAATTGTTCTCATATTAGGAAAATCTTTATTGGTGAATTTGGAGACAACAAGAACAAGGGTCAAGGTTTACAATAAGAACAAAAAATGATGAATATAAGAAACTTATTTGTATGCTTTTTGTGTTTGTTTTTGAATGACATTTGGATTATATTTTACTTTTTATTATTATTTTGAATTGTCTTTAACATAATTTTTTGGGAATGAAAATTGTTTAAATTTAAATTACAAAAAGTTTGTATTTTTTTTATTTAAAAAAAATGTAATTAAATGGGCTAGTAAGCCAACCCGTTTACCCACCAACTCATGGTGGGTCGGGCCGGGTTCAAGTTTTTCTGGCTCACTAATAAATGAGTCGGGTTGGGTTGGCTCACTAAGTGACCAACCCGTGGTGGGCCGGGCCGGGTCGAACCGGGTTACCCGTTTTGACAGCTCTAGTAAAAATCATTTCTTTAGAGGATTTAATATTGATTTTTCCCTAATTTAATCCTACTGAGTTTTCTTATAATTTAAAAAAGTTCATTCTCATTTTCAGTAATAGAATCTTTATTAGGACGGTCTGAACCTTCTCCTGTCATTACTGTATTGAAATGTTTACAAATAAAGTGAATGTAAAATTATTGCATACAAAAGAATAAGGAAGGATCACTACAAATTTAAGATTGTAATTTACATCAAACTCTATTGGAATGATAGTTGAATTTGCTACAATATTTAAGATAGTCCAACATTCAATCATCGTCATCATGATCTTCATCTTCTTGTTCTTCTTCATCATCATCATCATCATCATCATCATCATCATAATCATCATCATCATCATCATCATCATCATCATCACCTTGTGCAGGTGCTTCTAATTCATCTCCATCACCATCAGGGTCATGCAATGCGGTTATACGTTCAACTTCAATAATTTCTTGTGGTTGTGACATTCGGTCAAGTTGGTAGGCAACATCTTCCTCAACCTCATTTGAGTCAGTGTGACCTTTAGGCTTGGTTTGTATTGCTACAGCCCAACCACGCTTGTCAATATTGCAGAATGGTGGATATGGCACATAATAAGCATGTCTGACATTAGTTGGAAGAATGAAAGGATCAAACGGTCTATATNTNTTTCTCAAGTGGAGTTCGACAATGTTAAACCTAGGATCCACTCTAGTACCAGCTCTAGAAGGATAAAACTATTCATAATAGAAAAGTACTACTTTGTTTGGAGAAGTTGTGCTGTTGTACTCTAGCTCATATATTTTATGAATGAAGCCGTAAAAATCATCATAAGAACCCTCTGTAAGTCCCTTGACGTACACACCATTATTTGTTGTTTTTTTTCCTTTAGACCATTCATGTGTATGGAATTTGTAACCATTGATGATGTAAGTGTGTCATTCTTTCACACATCTCATTGGCCAATTTGAGAGATGTCTTAACTCTTGAACCGTGGGAGTTAATGCTTGATTAAAAACCTACAAAGATACCAAATTCATTTTTAAAGCAAGAGTCAAATTAACCTTGCTCAAAAGGTAGGAAAAAGTACTGACCTGATTTCTAAACCATTGAGAAAACTCTGAGTGTATTCTAGCAGAAGCATTTCCTTCTGAGACTTGCTCAACCACAAGAAATGAGCTGGTACAAATGAATTCAGCATTAGTGTATAACAATTTAAGCATTGCAAAGGTAAGAGTTGGATGATAACATACTCAAGGTACGACTTAATTTCACTGCAATTGATTAATACATGGACATGAGCAGAGTTGAATTCAGCATCAGTTAACCAATGAGTGAATTCTTTCCCCGCATGACGGCCTAATTGTCGAAAAACTGATAATTGATAATGTCATATTTTACAATGATTTCAGTGATGAATCAAGAGAAAATGTCAACCCTTTCTTAACTTTTTACCTTGTAAATCCTAGTTTTCTTTTAGTTTGTTAAGTGGTTGCACCCCAAGCTTTAATGAGATATTTTGTTCACTAATCTTTTATGAGCTTAATGGAATTGGAAGAAGTCTATGCATCAAATGAAGGCATTGGAAACCAAGAAAAGCAAGAAGAGCAACAAAAATGAAGAACTAGAAATCTGCTGAAATCAGGCTCGAGCCCCCCTGGCCTAAGGGGGCTCGAGCGCCAGTGCACCAGTTCCTCAGTTTGACTGTCGCGCACCTGAGTGCCCCATTTTTGGGGGGCTTGAGCGCCAACTTTGTTGACATGGCAGATTTGCCTTATTTCACTTGGATGCACGAAGAGCTTTCGATCTTTTGCAAACCAGATACATTTTCTCTGCTTGGGAGCTCTTGGAGGCGAGCTAGGAGCTGTGGGAACAATCCTTCTTCATCCTTGGGTTCTCTTCTTTCTTCCATTTCCACCATTGTTGTAAGCTTGAGCTCTCCATTCATGGAGAGCTAGTTTCATTATTGTTGGGGGATTGTTGTAGCCACTGAACTCTTATGTAAATCACTTTGTTTTGAATGAATATATGCCTCTTTCATTGATTGTTAGTGTTTACCTTCTTCTCTTAATGCTTGTTGTGAAGTAGCTACCCATGACTTGATTTTAGGGTTTGCTTAATATAGGGAAATGTTGAGTAAATCCGGACTTGGGTTCAACACCTAAAGGAAATAGTGTCTAGGGATAGAACTAGGACCTTTGGTTGTCTTAAAATCTCATTTCTTAATGCGGGTGAACTTGTTAGGTTGCCAAGGGATTGAGATTTAATAAGTGAATCTAGGCTCTTTCTACCAAGGGATTGGGGTTTGAGTAAATTAGTAGATTGACATTGACATATTAATGAAGAGGAAGTGATTTTATTTACATAAGAGTGAAGTCGGTGAAAGCATACCCCCAACAATATCATTTCATTTCATTTCTAATCCTACCATTACCAAGTGTTTGAGTGCTTAAGATCACTTTTATCATTTATGTTTTATAGTTACTTTAATTACACAAAAACTCATATAAAAGGGAATCATTCTTTAACTTAAATTAGTTAGTAATTATACGATAGTAAGTAACCGTGTCTCTTGGGAAACGATATCCGGTCTTACCGATTTTACTACTTGCACGATTTGGTACGCTTGCCAAAGTCTCAACAATTATGAACCTTGACATGGTTCAACTTGCCATGGCATTTCGTTTCTTACATTTGTGGAGGACAACATGAAGTTTTTGAAATAATGTGAACAAAAATACGTTGTCTCTGTGTGCAAGTAAGCTGCACAAATTAAGCCTTCAACTCTAGCTTTATTTTTAACTGAACGTTTGGATTCTCCCATAAACCTTTCAAAGGGATACATCCACCTGTATTGCACAGGTCCCCCAAGCCAAGCTTCATATGTAATATGGATTGGAAGATGCTCCATTGAATCAAAGAATGCAGGAGGGAATACTCTTTCTAATTTGCAAAGGATAATTGGGATATTTTCTTCCATATTTCTTAGGCAATTTTCCTTTAGTGTCATACAACACAAATTTTTAAAGAAGTTACTGATTTCTATCAATGGATGTATCACGTGTTGTGGCAAACAACTAAATGCAAGAGGGATGAACAATCGACCGTTACCTTGCGCCTTCAACTCTAAGTCTTTTTGTTACCTTGCTTTGTATTTTCGAATTGTGCCCTCATTTTTATCTTTCTTTTATGTTTTAAAACTTGTGTAGATAGTTTTTTTACTGTTTTAGTTAATACTTTAATACACTATGCATTATGACCACTTTTACCCTATTCTAGTAACTAGTTTTAGGTTCTAGGGTGTCATATTTTGAGTTCTAGGTTGTTTTTGTAGTGAGTTTCTAATTACCTAGGTTTTACAATTCTAAACTTCTTAGAATAGTTTCTTAGAATTTTTTGGCTAGTTTAGTGTAGTTTGCAAATTTTAACCATTCTAGTGCTTTTTTAGTTGTCATTTAGAGGTTTAAGTAATGATTTACTCAAACAAGTTTAATTATCATAATTAACCACTTTAGAAACTTTGTTTGATGAATTGAAACATGTCCAAAGTGAAATTTAACTCAATTTTAAACTTGGTGCAGTTTTTTATGGTTTACTCTTACTAGTTTTAGTGTTCTAATTTTCAACTTGCCATAGGCAAATTTTATTTTCTTAGTGATTTGTAGTAACCTATAGTTATTAATCTATCCACAGTTTATATCTTTTCTTTCTTTCCTATTACAAGAAGTGTCATAACCTATAGTTGTTTATGTTGTGATAAATTAGTTTTGTATCTACAATTTCAAGCTTCATAAGTATCTTTAAAAGAAGAGATTAGTTCTTCGGATGATTCTTGCTCGGGATGGAGTTGGATTAGTGAACCTGTTGGCATTTCAAAGGGTGATTCATTGTCAAAAATTGGGCTAGTGGAGCAAGTAAACACAACTGGTGATAGAAGTGATTGCTTGTGGTACTCATTGAGGTAAGTATACCTTCTAGTTGGTAAGCTTTCTTCTGATTTATAATTATCTGCCCCATAGTGATACTTTTCATGGTTTTTTATTCTAGTTGGTAAAGCTTTCTTCTGATTTACAATTAGATAGTTAGTAAACAAAACTAGTTTGCCCATAAAAGAATGGGATCAAATCAAAGTTTTGTTGTTTCCACAACACATAATGTAAATTCAATTTATGCAAAGTAAAACCTTGGATTATAAAATTTTAGAACAAACCAATTCTCACTTCGCAATTTTTGTACCAATTTATTAAACTCATCAATTGAATCATTCTCAGTATGAAGCAAGGTCTTCAATGGCCATGTCTTGTGGTGGTGTGTTCTTGCAGTGAGAAATAGAAGAAAGAAACATAACAAACAGGAAACAGATGCACAAAATTAACTGAATTCATTTCATTTCAATCTGAATGACTCATGGAACTAAATAATTTGGACTTAAATATCAAAGAATGAAACAATGATCTCTGAAAATGACCCTATGCTCTAGACAATGATCATTACTAAAAAAACAAATAACAGAATGTAGTATTGCTTTGTATGTATTGATACAAATTGCACCAACTAAATTTTGGGCTACCAAATCTTATCTGCAACAAAGAATGAAACAATAATAATGATGACAATTTCCCTACCTAGAAAGAATACTACTCCCCTTTACGTGTGTATACCTTGACTATGAACAAATCAATGAAGAAAGAAAATGAAATCATGTTGGGTGAGAAAAAGAAGACGAGGTACCCCCAACATCAACAGGAACCCAAGCTGAAACAGTGTACAAAGGTTGCTCAAGCCAACTAAGAGATTTTCTTTCGTTTCACTCACTCATCTCAACTACCCCTGTCCAATATTTTACTATAATTTCTATACTGATAGGGCTTCATATTTAACAGTTTTCTTATCATTGTTTGCTTTTAGTTAAGAAAAATTCTATCTAGTGTGATTGATGCTCTAAGAGTGATGTTTCAAGTTATATGTAGCAAGTACACAAAGCTTGAGTCCCATCTTCAAGACATAAACAAGGAACAACACAAGGGCATGAGTTCAAATCAAATAGGATCAGTATCCGAACCTATCTTGGATGTGAACAACAGACAGAGACTAGAGTTTCCCATAGCAAAAAAACCACTAAATATCTTTGTCAAAACACACCCTATGGATGATAGTTTGGTATGTGCTATGGCCCATCACTACAACATACAATTTGATACACTAGATCAAATCTGATGAAGTTAGTCTAAGTTAGAAGTTAGCACATCTATAAACTTCTTTGTTCTTAAATTAAAAAGCATAAATCGTTGCAGCACTAGTCCCCTTCTTTGATTTAAACCACGAAAACCCCATTCACAAAAGAAATAACTTACCTATACGACAGCGACAACCCGTACCTCTGATACCTTCTCTCGCGAAGCCCTTCTCACGCAATGAAATCCACTTCGCCACACGCCTTCCTCACTAGCTAGAAGCTTTGCCCATGCCACGACATCACCCTCTGACCTAGTGCCAACACCTCCTCACGCCGCGACACCACCCTCTGATAAGAAACAATGAGTCGAGAAAATTGATTAAGTGAATTTGGTAGTCTGGAAGTTGGGGAGAAGCTTTCGCTGAGGAGAAAATTTGGGAAAATGGGAGTCTGGCATCCCAAATTTTGATTTCATTAAGTGAATGAATATACTGACGGGCAAAACATTCTTTGATAAAATCACTGCCCATTACCGAAGGGCATAAGCCCTCGGTAATCACCATCTAACATGATAAAATCGCTACCCATTACCAACGGGCGAAAGCCTTCGATATATCACCTTTTACCGAAGGCCGAGAAACCTTCGATAATAATCCTTTGGTAATTAGCTTCTTTCTTGTAGTATCTCATTCCTAACTCCAAATGACTACCTCAAAAAACTATCTTACTACCTTAAACTATTTCAAACTGAATTTATGACTTGCAACACCCAATTTCTGCAACTAATAACTTGAACAAGTCATAATGGACTTAATAACAATCTACCAATCATCACAATTAACCCATAACACTTGATTCAAAATATCATTTGTCAAAATCGCTAAGTTTACCCCAAAACCAAGTTAAACTTTACCTTTGAATCCTATTTTATTTTTCTACTTTAGTTTTTTAATAAATATTTTTTACATTTAAATAATTATTCATAATAAAATTATTTCCTAGTTTTATCACTTTAAGAATTATTTTTTTTCAAATTTAAATAATTATAATAAAAAATAATTCTTTACACAATATTACTTATAACTAAAATTTATTTTATCTATAGTTATATTTATTAATATATATTTATAATTATATGTATTTTTTGTTTATTTAATTTTTTCATTCTAAATACTATATTTAAAATTTAAAAATTTGTAAATATTTAAAAAAAATGAATAAAGCGCTTGTGTTTAAACTAATTATATAATAAATAAAATGTATACATATATTAATATTTACACAAATAAATAAATAAATGAATTAAGGTTATTTATGTTACATTAATATATACATTAATTTGGAGTAACATATTTAATGATATTGCATAAATATTATAACGCATGCATTAATTTATTACATTAATGACATTATTTATAATTAAATGCATACATTAATTACTTTTATTATTTTATGATTTTAAAACGAAAGTTACTGAAAAAATTAATATTAATTCTCTTTGAATGAACTAGTCATCTCCTTTTTCTATCTATATAAAGCGGAGATTGAAAGAGTTTCTGATCAAAGTTATGGAATTTTAATCAGTAAGAAAATAATAGTTTTAGTTGTCTCTGAATATTTAGGGTTTGGAGAAATGGGCAGCAGCATGCAGAATGAAGAAGACGAGGAAGACGCAGACATAAAGTTTTGAAATGAGATTATCTCAAAATCAGATCAAGGAAGTTTACCAAAGGTGTCGTATATATAAGCATTTCATTAATTAGATTTTCCACTTTTTGCATTTTTTTAGTGATACATACATATTGAGTACTGTTTTCAATATTTTTCTCTGTCAAAAACATATATGAAAATGGAGATTATAAAACATGTGAAGCTTAACATATATGAATGAGTGTGGATAATCTTTGATTTCAAAATGATTCTAATTTCTAACAGAAACCTTTTTTTCTTTATGAATGGCAGGATGATGATTCGGAAATATTTAGAAATGGGGATAATTTTGCAGTTTAAGATGTCAACGTAGGATTCCCCCGTTTCTTTTATTAGTAATTTCCAACCTCGGATGGAAATTTAAAAGGAAAATAAGATAAGGATGTTAAGTGTCTGAGAGTTGCTGAAAAGAGAAAGTACTTTGAGCCCTGAAAATTACAGAAAGACCCAACGAGGCTCACAACACAGATTTTTGTTTAAAGAAGATTACAGAATGAGCTTTTTGTGAATATACGTGTCATTTAACATTTAAATGTAATACTACATTTGATAGTAATTATGATGTAATTAAGAAGAACATGTCTGAAAGTGTGATTTCAGTTGAGTGTAATATTAATTTGATCTTCAAAGTATTCCAACAAATTTCATAAACTAACGTAGTTGACACTGAATGTTTGTTTTTTAAGCAATCAGAATATAAAATTATGTTATTCTCTCTTTTTATTGATCTAGACTTTGTGTTTTAACATAAGCCTTTCCATTAACCATGAGAACATCGTACAAAATGTGATCCTCAATGGTTGCTGATCTAAACAACAATTTCATCCTCAAAGGTCAGCCTTTAAATTCTAAAAAAATGGTGAGAACATGGTAAAAAATGTCTTGAATAAAGCACTAGTTTTGCCATGTGTTTTTCTTTTAAGCAAAAGCTAAAAGTGACTAAGCAAACTTTAAAAAACTAGAATTGAAAGAAATACTTTTGAAGATTTGCACCTCACAGTTCAAGAAGCTAGACTAAAGTTTGTTAGGCATTTCTTAATTCAAGTGTTGCGTTATTTTGATTTCATGAAGGTGTTTGATGTGGATTCTTTGTATTTTGTTAATTTGATTTTATTTTGTAATTTGTTTATCTTTCTATTCGAGTTACGAGTGATTTTACTGATTACTTCTCTTGTAATAGAGCGGTTAAATAGGAGAATTCTCTCTTTCTCTTTATTTTTTTTATCGAGGAAATTTTGAGTAAGGTATCTCAAAGCTTATTTCTAAAAACTTATGCTTCTCATTGTTGGTCATGGGGAGATACAATTTACTTGTCATACTCTCTATGTTGACAATATATTTATTTTCTATAAATGGGAAAATAATACCCTGCAACATTTAAAATATTTCTTACCTGAATATGATACTTTCTCAAGCCAATGGACAAGTCCTACAAAAAGCCACTTTTACATTATTGCTGTGTTTGCTTCTTTTGTTAGACATTTCAAGAAACTTTTATCTTGTAACCAAAGATATCTTCCTTTTACATATGTGTGTATACCAATTTTTATAGGGGTTCCTAAGGATTGAGTTTTTTAACCTTTGGTTAATAAGATTCGTAATAAACTTGCTTCTTGGAAATGGAAGTACCTTAGTATGATCGGAAAAGTTCATCTAGTAAATTTGTTAATTAGTTGTTGGCTTATTTTCTTATACCTTCTAGATTTACAAATGGCTTACTAAGCTAATTCTTAAGGTAGAATAATGGATTCAAAATTTTATTTGGACCGAAGATACCCAAAGATAGGGATTACTCACAATTAAACAATCTATCTTGTGTGGTTGTAAGGTTAATGGTGGTTTGAAGGTTACTAATATTTAGTTACAATATAAAGACTATCTACTACGTTTAACTTAGGAGTTTGCTTACGGCAAAATGATTAGACTAAACTCATGCGTATTCAATTTATTAAGTTCAGATATAAAAAATATATCTTATTTAAATCCTCGTCAATATGGCATGGTATTAAGGATGCATATGATGTTGAAATATTTTGGCATGGCATGGATTTTGTTTGTGAATCCATTCTGTGTTACATCTGTTATCCATTGGAAGACACACTTATCTTCCTTTAGCTTGTCAGACTCTTTCAAAAAAAGGAAAGCAAATTTTTTCTCAGTGCTTACATAATGTGAAGATTCGACAAGGTTATTCATCAAATATTAATAGCCTTGTTTCTATGCAAGATTTAAAGTTAGTTAGTTTAAAGTCTCACGATTTTCATTACTTAATGCAACAACTTTTACCAGAAGCTATTCGAGTCATATTACCTACTTTTGTTAGAGGTATTCTCACATGCTTCAGTTTGAGTTTTAATGCCATTTGCAAAAAAGTTGTTGATCCTCGACAATTAGATGATTTGCAAAATGAGGCCATCATACTATTGTTCCAATTGGAAATGTATTTCCCACCCTCATTTTTTTTAATATTATGGTTCATTTAATTGTCCCTTTAGTGAGAGAATTTCGAATTTGTGGGCTGGTTTTCTTGAGGTGGATGTATCCGGTTGAAAGATACATGAAGGTCTTAAAGGGATATGTTAAGAATCGATTAAGACCAGAAGCTTCAATGATAGAGCGCTACATTTTAGAGGAAGCCATTGAATTATGCTCAGGTTATATGCCTAGTTGTGAACCACTGGGGCATCCAAATAATAGACATGAAGGCAGATGTGAAGGAAAGGGAGTTCGAGGAGTGAAGATTGAAAGTGTTAGTAGAAAAGAAGTTAATCAAGATCATTTATACATCTTAAACAACACAGAGGATGTTATTCCTTACATTTCACAACACATGATGAAATTAAGTCTACACCCACGTATGAGGGAAAAGTGGACACTTCATGAACATAACAAATCCTTCTTAACTTGGTTTACAAAAAAGGTTTATGCGACTCTAAATGTTTGTGAAACTCTATTGAGACTAGCTTGTGAATTGATAACGATAATTCTCACCATTATCTCAGGTTCATTTTATAGTCAAAATCAAATCCCCTTTAGCTTTAAACTTGCTTAATCCTTTCTTTTAGTTTTCTTTTGTGATCACAATGTTAGTATCACAAGAATAAATGTACATGCTTTATGAGAGACTAACAATCTTACAAAGATGTTTTCATTGATCAACCAAAGGAATCAATCCTCCATACAAAAAAAAGTGTCTCACTCAAGCACACTAGTGTATATAAAATATACTTGTGTAAATAAAAGAAATTATTAGTTTATGCAATGGTCAACATGACCCTTTTGAAAGGCGTCAAACGTGACAAAATACTATAAATCATTATGATTTAGATGAAGATATATTTGTGTATATTTATGTATATTGAACTATATCTTATTAGTTATTTATTACATAATATTAAGTAACCCTTTATATGATTTTGTGATATTTTTGGTATGACTATAGACAATGAAGGAAAATTCTAACATATAATAATTGTGCTTAATCATATACTTTTATCCTTAAAGATCAAAATGCATAGTAGAATTATATATTAATTTTTAATGAGCTAATAATATAGGTCATGATGGAAAAGAAGGTGAAAGCGTACTTGAGCATGAATATGTGATCTTCCAAATGTTGATGACCTTACTGCTTTCGTTATTTCTCTTGATGGAGATGAAGAGGAAAAAAATACCATAATGTCTTAAAAAAAATTTCCTACTACACAAATAGGAATCATAACTCATTTTATAGTTGTTTCTAGTCACATTCCAAATTTTAATAATTCTAATTCGACTCATTATCAAATTAGAATATTATTTTAGGTATATACACAACAACCTTTCATGACAATTAAGCCTTTATTCATAAACTTAATATCAATAAACCACTTTATAATTTTGACTAACTAGATAATGATCCTAACACATTTAATTAATATATATGTGACACAAAATTTCTAGTAATCTCTCGCTTGTCACATATGTATATCCTTTCAAATGTGTTAAACTTTATGAACTCTAATTTGCCATTATATTCCTTGGGCATAACCAATTAATATTGTTTATTAGTTATATTAATACATAGAACTAAGACAATTTTTGTCATATCAATCATAACTAAACTCATTAATGATCTCTAATATTGACATAACCAAAAGACACAAACTCCTCATGAAATGTGTAGCATAAAAATCACCTGAAGGTGGCCCGTACATGTTGATTTTCAACTAGTCCTACACTAAGTTAATTAGATTAATCAACAAAATTATTATACAAAGTGTAATGATTGAATATCAAACTTTATATTTGACCAAAAGAAATTATCAAAATAAAAAAGTATGCATGAATAATACTTAAGGTATAACATAAATAACAAATGACTAACTCTCATTGAACTAAAAATTCCTCAAAGTATAAATCACTCATCCAAATAACATGTTCACGAAAGATCTTTGGTGGAAAACCCTCTATAAGGAGATTTTCTATCATGAAAATCTATCCCCTTTGTACCATTTCCTTTACAACCAAGAATTGTATGTTAATGTGTTTTAACTTGATCAAACTCTTATTAGTATTGGGATATAAGACTGTTGATATGTTGTCATATTATAACTTAAGCGGACTTTCAATTTCTTTAACAATTTGAAACCTAGTGGCAAAGTTCCTTAAGCAATTCTCCTGACTAGACGCCTTACAACATGCTATTATAGTAAATGAAGAAATAAGAGTTTGATTGAATCTATTCCAGGAAACTACACCACCAACCAAAAGATATATATAGCCCAAAGTGGATCTCAAAATCTGAATTGGAATATATAGTGATTTCTAATTGGTCTTACCTATTTATATGTGAGCATATAATCCTTTGTTCTATTTAAATATCTCATAACCATTTTAGCTATTTTTCAATGATCAATTCTTTAACTGTTTAAATATTTGTCTAACATCCTAACTATGTAAGCTATTTTTGGACATGTATACATTGGGGCATACTTTAGACTTCTTATCACTAATGCATAAGGAATCTTATTCATTTCGTGAATTTCTAAGTTTTCTTTGAGGCACTGATTAAGACTAAATCTATCTCCTTTAACAGCTGTAGTATCCCTGACCAATATTTATACATGTCAAACATTTTAAGTACCTTGCTGATATAGTTCCTTTGCAACAATTATAGAGTATCCCAAGATCAATCTCGATGTTTTTGGATTCTTAATATAAAGAAGCCATCACAAAGATCTTTCATTTGAAAGTTTCTTGACAAACAATCTCTTGGATTTGTGTGTAACATTCCTATATCATTAATGACAAGTAGGATGTCATCAACGTATAAGACCAGAAATATATACTTCCTCCCACTAAATTTAAGATACACAATTGTCAACAAGATTCATCTCAAAACCAAATGAAAAAATTACTTGAGGAAATTTGTTGTACCATTGACGAGACATATGTTGTAGTTCGTTAAAGGATTTTGTCAATTTGTAAACCATATTCTTTTAGTCTTCTTACACAAAGTTTTTTGGTAGCACTAGATAGATTGTTTCATCAATATTGTCATTGAGAAACGTTGTCTTAATATCCATTTGATGGAGCTCTAAATCATAAAGTGAAACAAAAGACATGGTTGTCCTAAAAGAGTCTTTTGATGAAATTAGAGAGAAAGTCTCTTTAAATTCAATCCCTTCCTTTCAAGTATATCCCTTAGTCAAAAGACAAGTCTTATAATTTCCCACATTACCTTTAGAAATTCGCTTAGTCATAAATATACATTTGCAAGCAATGGGTTTCGCACCTTATGGTAAAGGGACAAGTATCCAAACCTTGTTGTCATGCATGGACTTATACTCCTGATTCATTAATTTAATCCACTTTTCAAAGTTGAAATCCAACATGACTTGATGGAAGTTGAATAGGTCATCTTTCATAATTCCATTATGTTCCTCTTGTTCTTAGAGAAATACCACATGATCATCTAAAATAGTAGATCTCCTTTCTTTCGTGTATATTTGCAAAGGTAAGCATAAGTTCTTGAGAATCTTGAGTATGTTCTTCATGAATGATCAAATTATCTTGAGTAGGAATATTTTATAAAGGTTTCAAACTTGCTTTATCAAAAGCAAATGTATGAATTGATTATGGAATTGTTATCGATTCTTCCTCAATGACAAAGTCTTTATCTTTTTTCTACCCTACCTAAACTCATTATCATCATGTGTCAGTTCCCAAATTAAAAATTGCGTTTAATTTGGGAGCATAAGCCTTGAACCTTTCAAAATAACCAATAAGGTAGTTTCTTACTATTTAGGAGTCTAATTTATTTTCATATGGCTTTTAAAGCCTTGCTTTAGCTAGACATCATACTGCATAAAAAATGATTCATATTAGGCTTTCACTCATCCCAAAACTCTCAATGTGTTTAGGTAAATTCCCTGATTGACAATTTCTTTATAATGTATGCTGGAGTTTTTAGTGTCTCTCCTTATAATGACTATGGAAAGGTAGTGTGACAAATCATCTTCCATACCATATCCTTAAGAGTCTTGTTTCCTCTTTCAGCCACACCATGCTAGGTGACCCCTACATGGTGTACTATGGAATAATTTCACATTCCTCTAAGTGCTTGGTGAAAGGTCACAAACATTGTTCACCTAAACTATCATGTCTTCCATGGTATTCACCACCACTATTAGATCTAAAAGTCTTAATTCTTTGTTGATTTCATTTTCAACTTCAACATTAAATGATTTGAACATCATCCAAAGATTAAGATCTTTTTATTTTGTTTTAGCGTGTTTACCTTTAATCCATTCAACACAAACATCAAAGTTTGTAAAGTTGGTGGAATCTAAGATCTCATTTGTCATAAGTTGTTCAACTTTATTTATAGAGATGTGACCTAGGTGTTTGTACCACAATGTTCCTATATTAGTATTGACCTTCAAATATACCAAATTGACCTTTCTTTACATGTTAAGAATGACATTTGGTAGATTTCTTCATTGCATGTCTTGCCTTACTACAAAAGAAATAATTATAGACTTGATTTTTTTTTCTTTTGTTTTGGATCCTTAACAACTTCATTCTCAGAAATAATTATGAACACTTTTTTTCTTTTCTTGTTTTATTTTCAGCTCATTAAGAGACAATTTCTATTTTTAACGGTTATAAGATATATTAAAATAACCAAACTGTGATAGAAGAGAAATCAATATTTAATGTATGAGCAAGTGTTTTAACATTTCAAGCTTTAGTGCCTTAAGTTTTGAAACAATATCTGACATTCCCATAATGTATTCCTCAAATCTCCTTTTTCCTTATCCTTCATGGAAATTAAGCTCTAAATAAGAACACTTGTTTCTGACTTATTTCCATTTTCCAAAATACTTTTGAATTTCAACAAGGAAATCTTTAGTACTTATTATCTCGTCAAAGATAGTATTCTTTAAAACTTCATGGATGTCGTGCTTAATGATCATAAGACTAATGAAATTTTATAGATCCCATTTGTCATTATCTCTCATCTCTGAAGAGGTACTAGAGTCTGTAATAGAAGTGAATTTCTAAGTCATTAACATAAGGTCAAGACCCATGTAGCTAAGAACATTTTCATGTTCTCTTTCTAGTCTTTAATATTTGTTTTTTTAAGAACCAAAACTGAATTTAGATTAGCAAACATTGAAACAATAATAACTAAATTGAGAATAAAGTTAAAAATGTAATTGTGCTTACATCATAAACAAAACTCAATCATCAATATATGTTCAAATAATAGCATAAATCATCTGAAAGTACCTAGTCCACCATCAATATTAAGTCTTTGAAAAATAACATTAATTAGGAGTATTTTATTGTAATGATCAAACATTGTAAATAAAACAAGTCCAACAATAAACCTATCATTGGATTGATTTATCATTGGGATGAAAAACCTCATAGCTATCACACATATACCATCAGAGGTATGTATGTAATCTAACCAAATATTAATCTTCCTTTGGATCAACCAGTACTTGCATGATGAACATAAACACAAAACATTTTAAATTTCTCATGAACAATCTACTAAAGAAAGGTCACTTTCATAAATTCCTTATTCATTTATCTCATTTAAATAAACTAACAAAATGTGAACCTTTCTATATCAAATCCAAAGAAAAAAAATAATAAATAGTGAAATTTTAAAAAATGAGTTTCATCGTGAACTTGGAAACACCAATTTTAAGTTGCACTATATACCTATTCATATAATGTTTATATCAGTACGAAACTTAAATTTCAAAATTAGATATGAATAAGTATGGGTGGAGTCTGTTAGGAATGTAAATCTAGAATCTTAACTGTCTTAACTGTCATTTGACAGTTTGCACTCTGTAGATTTATACCATTAATATCAATAAGAAAATTATCATTTTCTCCTATCACACCTTCTGTGCATACACTTGTATCGTTCTCTCTGAAACTCTAATCCACCCTCATCTCTGTTTTTCGCTACCACTCTAACAGAGTCTAATACCAATTGAAGAGAGTTCTAACATATAATAATGATGTCTAATCAGATGCTTTTTTTAATCTGTCATGATGGAGACGAAGAAAAAACAAAATTTATGAATATTTCACGGGGCCGCAAAATACATATTTTTGTTTAAAGGATATATGGTGAGAAGACTATAGAATGAGTTTTTTTTATCTTTAGGATGAAATGCCAATTCAAACAAAATTGAAGAGTGTTATATGATGGAAAGGATTAAACTAGAATAAGAGAAACACTTATTGATGGTTTGTAAATACACATGTATTCTTAACCTCTCAATGTAATTCTACATTTCATAAGATGTAAGAAGAAAAAGTGTGAAAGTGTGATTTCAATTATGAATGTAAGGCTTAAATGTTTACTTCGTTTCCAGGTTAAGCGATGAATTTTTGTTTAGTATCCAGTTTTAAAAATGAAGACATTGAGTCTTTATGTTATGAAAATTGTAAGAATAAGATTATCTCTGTTAAATTGACAACAACAACATTAATTTCTTGCTGATGTGACGAATTTTTTCTCTTCTCTCTTCTGTTGTCTAGTTTTTTCTCTCTCTAATTCAGCTTTTTCTCCCTCTGTTGTATTATTTCCAAAAACACAAAGTTCCTTCTCCCTCTACAACGAAAACAACTTCTCTCACATCAATTCTAACATTCCATGGAACCCACGTGGGTCCATAACTTCATTTAAAATAAATTTTTCCATTCCTGTTTTGCTTTTTTATCCTCAGATTGGATATCTTGTTTTTTCCAAGAAAAGAGTTTTTACAACTTCCTATCCACCTATAAAGGGAGAATATTATATATTCTAGAGTAATGATACTTTGACACTCAGAATGTGACAAATTTTTAACACCGTCACGTGTTACATTCTGGGTGGTCTACGTGTTTTAAAAAATAAAATGAGAGAATGACATGGATTCAATGTGTAGTAACAGACTTGGGGTCAATGTACAAATAAGTGGGTAATTTAGGCTAACTTTTAGCATCAGGAGGGCATCTTTGAATCTGCCACTTGTTTTGAACTCCACAGTTTATTTTTAACCAATTTTATTGAATAAAATTCATTAATTATCATTTAAGAACACTTTTATATTGAAGTCCATCCCGAAGGAACGTTTTTCTTTAAAGTGATGGTGCAGAAAGGAAAGTGGTAGCTACGTACAAATAACTGGGTAGTTTAGGCTAACGTTTAGCACCAAGAGGACATATTTGAATTTGCCACTTGTTTTGAACTCCAAGTGAATCCATGTCATTCTGTCATTTTATTTTTTAGAACACGTGGACCACCCAGAATGTGACACGTGGCAGTGTAAAAAATTTGTCACATTCCGGATGTCAAAGTATCATTACCATATATTGTACTATCAGCTGAATCTCAAAAACTCCAAAGAAAAATCAACTACGACATTGGTATTGTTTTTCTCCTTATTTGTTTTTAGTTTTCATGTAGGCACTATAGAAACATGAATGGAAAAATTGATTTTAAGCGAAGTTAAGGACCAGCGTGGGTTCCATGGAATGTTAAAATTAGAGTTTTCAAACTCGAGAGTTTACGTAAACTCGTGAAAGTTCAGTAAATTCGACTCGTAAATTCGAATCGTAAATTCGTAAGAGTTTACTTTTGTTTGAAAAATTAATATAAATTCATAAAAATATTTTTCATACAAATATATTAATTAAAATACATAAGTTTCATAAAAGTATTATAAAACATAAATAAAAATATCAATGTCTTTATGATTATTTTTTATGATTATTGTTCTAATAATACTTTAATAATCTTCTAATAATGACATCATTTATGGAATGAATAATTCCCTTCTAAAATTTTTTCACTAAAATGTCGGAGGCCATAGGATTTTAAAAAAACACAAACAATAAATTTAATTCCTATAATAAAATCATAAGAATTTAATTTTTTAATAAACCATTTACATTTTAAAATAAAAAATTTAATAAAATAATATAAATTTCAATTTCAATAAAAATCATTTACATAAAAATAATGAGATAATTATATATCGTTTCTATAGTAGAAAAATAAAAATTATATATAGTTTCTGTAATAGAAAAATAAAAATTTCAATTTCTAATAAAATACAAGGTCACAGGTTGTAATTTTAGAATAAGAAAACTTCACTCAACACCACTTGCGGTTTGAAGAAGGTCGGACTAGAAATTGCAACAGTGAGGAAGGCAGTGAGGTTGGCAGCAAGGACGGCTGCGAGTGCGACAGTGATCGCAAACCACGAGATCTGCGACAGGGACGAAACACGACCACCCACCGTGAGCAAACGAGCGACGACCACGATGGGCAAGTGGACCAAACGCGATCACAAACGATGATTGCGAATGATGATCGGACGAAGTGATGCTTGACCATGAGCGACGAAGATCAACGATGGAGTGAAACAAAACAGAAATGAAGAACATTAATCAGGTTATTAAACCCTAAACAAAATGACTCCTCCGTTCTTCATCTTTACCCTTTTTGAACTCGTTAAATCGTTGTGAAATCGTGATTGTGAACAATTCCGCCGAGTTCATGTACGATTTAACTCACGAGTTTGACAACCATGGTTAGAATTGATGTGAGAGTTATGAGAACGAATAATATGGGTCATCCAATACATTACATAGTATCCGCACTCATATGACCCACTTTGTCTATTACACTACAATATATCATCATAGTTGTAAATAGTTAGTGAAAAACATTAAAACAAAACAACTATAAGAAATTATGGCTTTAGCATATGTCAAACCTTGAGAGATATCCATGCAATCTTTTTAGTGTTTGTAATTGATCTCCCAACCATCATCATACTTGCTGGAATAGAACTCTATATATATAAAAAAAAAAATTTTTAGCATTCATTTAAATAAAAAAATAAAGTTCAAACATTGAGGTTCTTACCAATCAACTAGTTGTCTGAGATTTGTGGGAGGAGGCCTGTGCAATGAGCAGAACCATAAAGCATAGCTCTCGTTCATAGAAATAACAAGAAGCTGCCAATGGCGCCTGAAATTCATAATAACTTAACTATTATATTTTAAAATCACATATGGAACTTTATTATGTTAACAAAGTTCACTTACCCAGATATATAAGGCAACAAATATATTTTCTTGCCGCTTGCAAAATTTCTTATGAGATTTCTGTTGATGTGATCAAAATCATTTGATTCGTGAATGGATTGGGGATCAATGATTCCATAATCATCAAAGTGCCCCAACTTGTTACTGGTCCCACACAAATACCGGAAATCAAAAGTTAACTTTGATATAAGGATACTTGATATACAAATCAATTTTATATATAAATAATTGCTCATAGACTTACATCATCCATAGCTGAATAATTGTAATATTCAACTTTTGTGTTCTCGAAGCAAGTTCTCTAACATCTGAGCCATGAAGGTATAATGGGACCTCAGACACTCTCCCAAATACATTAGAATCATATTCAACCTCGAAAGGCTTATCTTCAAGGATGTCAGCAAGTAGCTGCAATGAACCAAGAGGATCATCCTTAGATAGAGGAATCTTCTCCTGTGCTTGCGTTTGTTGTTACATGGAAAAATAAGATAATTTTTTACATCAATAACATGTAAACTTTAAAATTGAGAAGTGTAAAGAAGAATTCCATACCGGGGGGGTCAGAAACTGGACCAATCAAATGTTTAGGCCAAGCGATAAAGGACTTGAATGCTTGTTCCACAGTGAAAATCTCATTTGTGGCCAGAGGAACTGAGGCATCTGGTATGATCATTTTGTCTACTGAGACCTTCACCTCATCCTCTGATAGCTGCATACCATGAACAACAGTAGTTGCCTTAAACATTGTTCCATGAGCTACCAGGACCGTCTCGATATCATCTAAAATGTATAGCAGACATGGACTAGCATCGTCCATGTCATCCCCTGGGACGGCAGGTGTTGAACAACTTCCTTTCCCGCTTCTCACTGTCAGATTAAATGTTAGATTATACAAAAGATAGAAATAATTGCACATAAATGATTATTAAGTTTACCTGTGGGAGGCACAACATGTTCCTGTTCCTGTACAGGAGATGGCACCGGGCGCATGCCATAGGTCTTAAACTGCTGCTGGAACATGGAGCTGAACTCACTATACAATTCAGCCCTAAGCTCTGATCTAACCTTGTTTGTGATCTCGTCCGTAAGGTTGGCCCAAATCTTTTTTGTGATCTCTTGTGTCATCCTTTCTTTTTGTTATTCGTTGTATGCATATGAAGGCTGACGAGAAGAGCTCCTAAAATAATTTCGAATTCCTACTCCAAGACCAGCAGCACGCACACGTCCAGGGTGCTCAGGTCATCCAATCACAGTTGTAAGAATATCCTGGTGACCCTCTAGAGTGAATTGACCTTGGGAGCTCTACTCAACCAAGTTGTCCTGTAACATTACAAAACACCATTATTCTTTAAAAAGTTCAATGTAGTATGTATAATGAAATTATTATTATTTTAGGAACATTGATATCTTACAATTCTTTCAGAAATTTCCCGTGCAGTGTCAGAAGAGTAGGTGCCTGATGGTCTCATACGAGCCAACTTCCATTTTTCATGTCTAGAAGGTGGCGAAGGAGACTGACGGGGGCTACCACCCTGAGATGGTGGTCTAGCATTTGCCTTTTGCTTGAGGATTTTCTCCTCAAGCTTCCTATACCCACCACGAGATAATAGGTGGGGGTTTTTGTTATGAGCACTTGTTCCTTGTGCTTTGCTTCTAATTGCCTGTCACATATGTTTAATTAATTAGTTCATATGATATATATATTTCTTAATGAGGAATTGAATAATATCAACTATACTAACCTTCCATTCCTCTATCGTCCGACTCTTTACAAAGAGCCGCCAAGTCTCCTCATCAATGGACTTATATGAACTACATGGAGACTTATTTTTATGCTTTCCAAAGATATATCTTGATGTCAAGTTACTTTTAAAGTTTCTGAAGTTTTCAGCAACAGTTGACAAACACTTATTTCTAAGTGTTGTGACATTTGAAATGTCAAATGTTAGCTGAAATAAACATAATAAAGTTGTATCAGTACAAAATTATCAATATAAACAAACTGTAATTCAAATGATATTAACTAACTTACCAATATATCGTTCCATATAATGTTCCGATCAACCTCGGACACATGGTCAAAAGATGGAGTCAGAATACTAATCCTGTAACGTGCCACTACTCCAAGGTATGATCGGAAGTCATCTACATAGGGGCTAGTTGCCACACCCATGATCATGTTCACATTCATTGGAGTTCTTTCACCACTATTCTTTCTGATCAAAAGTTGTTTCATCCTGGTGGGTCCTCTAGTGGATCTGGTAGGAGGAGCCTCATCCCCTGAAGAATGTGGACGATCAGCCATATATCTATCAAAATAAATAGCAACATGAAATATTAATAAAAGACTTATGTAATATCATATAATTTAACAAAACATGTAATAGTAATCATAAGAAATATATAAAAGGAAAACTTATGTGATATTAATAAAAATACTTATATAGCAATTGTAAATTCATACATAAAGATATGGATTCATCATATGTATATTCCCTCATCATGATCTGACCGAATTGCATGTACATCATCGTCAACTAGAGATTAGTCATCTAAATTTGTTGTAGTTTGAAATGAATGGTTGTCAGTAATATGAATATTAATCAGATTGTCTTCGTTAACCTCAATTTGTTTTTTGCCTTGAAGAGCGACATACCAATGGTCAGATGCGGGATCTTAGACATAAAAAACCTGAGATGCTTGATGTACCATGATAAACGGTTCGCCTCGGTATCCCACCTTTCAAAAATCAACCAATGTCATACCCGATTCATCTATTTTCACACCACTCTTATTGTCAAACAACTTACAATTAAACAATGGAACAAAAAATTTTGTGTAATCAACCTCCCATATCTCTTCTATTATACCATAATATCTCATTGATCCAAGTACAGGAGATTGATCTTTTGATGTGGAAAATTGAAGCGACTCAGCTTCTAAACTGACTCCACTATTTTGTATTGTGCTTTTATCATCCAAAGTCTTCGTATAAAATGTGCATTTATTGACTTCA
>NC_028351.1:32820388-32822583 GCF_000741045.1 Vigna radiata var. radiata
CCCTTATGTTCTCTTTTCGAAATTGGATTTTTCTTCTCTTTTTTTCTGTTCCCTTATGCTCTCTTCCCGAAGTTCAATTCTCTTCCCCTATTCTTGTTTACAAGGTGCATATTTATATACACACATTTGTAATATTATTTTGATCTTTTCTTAATGGCCACCAGTGCAATTAGACGAATTGGCACCGGTTATTTTCAGGCATAGATCTCGGCTTGCGAACCGAGGCATACGAAGACGAGGTAAAAAATGAATACGATTAGCCTCGGTCTTCTTTAACAGAAGCAATATCGATCTAGGATTCGACTTGGTTCTATTTTAACCGAGTCAGTATATTTTCTTCCAAAATTTTCAGATTGGATATCCTTTCAGATTGGGTGTCCTTCCAGATTCAGTATTTTGAACCAGAACATTATTCAAATTCACAGGTTTTAATCTTTCCCATTTTTCATTATTCACCAGAACATTATTCACATCCTCTGAACCAGAACATTTTCTTGAAAACTGAAAACTGACAAAGCATAGTGGAATCATCATACCCACTTATCAAATTGGGCAAATTTACAAGAAAGATGAAGGGAAAATATAAACAGAGGCAAAAATGAAAACGCTTCAAGCATCAATAATCAGATCCACAAAACTAACAAACTTTATCACCTACAAAATCATTACAGTGTTCGGCGACGGCGGCATCGGAACACCACCCACCAAACTAAGTTAAACAAAAAACCACCGACTGCAGCTTCGGCGGCAGCTGCATCGGAACACCACCCAACATCAGAAAGCCGCTGATTGTGTTCCTCTGCCAGATCATCTCCGACGCGCCTCCCTCTCGACAACGCGAAAGAGAAAACCCTCTTTGTGCAGACCGTGGAGATAAAACGGTGACGAGGGTGTGAGCTCCGATGCCAGAGGATGTGCGGGGAAGCTTTAATCGTTGTCGATCAAGCTCGTCGGAACCCCACCGGAACCTCACCGAGTGAGGGGTAGAGGAATCCCCCTTTGGTGTGTTCTCCACGTGTGCGATGATGGAGGGAGATGTGTTTTCCACTAGAAATAAATGGAAGAGGCAGATCTGCGACAGAATGGTGGCGGCAAAGTGGTGGCCATGGAGCAACGGTGTTGTTTCACGGTGGTTGGAGAACAGTGAAAGGAAAGAGATTTTTTTTTGTGCGAGAAAAGCGTGAGAAGAAGAGGAGCAGTGAGAAGGTAAGTTCTGAACAATGAGGAGTAAGTAAGTGAAAGTGTTATACTGCTTTGGTTCCAAACTCACCCTAAGTAATAGAGGCATACTGCCTCAGTTACAAACATACCCGATGCCTAAACTTTCAGAAAATAATTAAAAATGAAATATATAATTACAATTTTGAAAATATATTCATGTTATATGCCTTGGTTGGCGCCTAACTGAGGCAATACAAACTTTAAGCACTGGTTGTAAGGGGTAACTGAGATAGATTCATCTTTCCAAAATTGTCAGGCCAAAAGTGATTTGCAGCAGGTGGAGTAGGTGGTTGTTTATGCCTCGGGCCACTCAAGAACTGAAGAAATATCCTCTTTAGGCACCGGTTATATAGGAACCAAGGCGTATGCTTTGGTTATTATTACCAAACTGCCACCGTGTTTTTATACGCTTCGGTTTTTGTAAAACTGAAGCGTATATAGCGTGTTAGAAACTCCTTTTTTTACTAGTGGGCGAATTAATTGTCAATTAGCAAAATAGAGAAATAAATGGTCTTGATTGAAGAAAAATAGATCAAATTAAAATCATATTTTTCTCTTTAGGAAGAAATTGAATACAACAATCAATATATTATTTTTAATTATTTCTTGTAATAATTGCCATAATGTTGATTCGAATTATTACCAAATAAAACAAAATTTCGAAAATATTCTACAGTGATCTTTCATGCATTAATATTAATTACTTATGGGCCTACTGCACCATTTTTCCAAGAAAATCACGTGGAGCACCTCTCCCATTTAATCACCATTCTTTTCTTTGCATTTTATTCAAGTGCACCCCCTTTTTTCCTTTTGTTTTTCTTTTTCCTTTTTTCTTCTTTTGTTTTTTTATTTTTCTTTTCTCTTTTATTCTTTTTCTCTTTTTTTCCTTTTTTTTATCTCTTTTTTCCTCTTCTTTTTGTTCTTATTTCTCTTTTTTCCGTTTCTCATTTTCCTTTTTTTCTTTTTTTTTT
>NC_028351.1:32823102-32837391 GCF_000741045.1 Vigna radiata var. radiata
AATTTGACCATTGCGAAGCAGAGGGCCGATAACAAAATTAAAACCTAGATTTGACCATTGCCTTGCAGAGGGCCAAAATCGCAGAAAAAAATTTAAATTTGACCATTACGAAGCAGAGGAGCGATAACAAAATTAAAACCTGGATTTGACCATTGCCTTGAAGAGGGCCAAAATCGCAAAAGAAAAACTTAAATTTGACCATTGCGAAGAGAGGGCCGATAACAAAATTAAAACTTGGATTTGACCATTGCCTTGCAAAGGGCCAAAATCGCAGAAGAAAAACATAAATTTGACCATTGCGAAGCAGAGGGCGGATAACAAAATTAAAACATGGATTTGACCATTGCCTTGCAAAGGGCCAAAATCGCAGAAGAAAAACTTAAATTTGACCATTGCGAAGCAGAGTGCCGATAACAAAATTAAAACCTGGATTTGACCAGTGCCTTGCAGAGGGCCAAAATCGCAAAAGAAAAACTTAAATTTAACCATTGCGAAGCAGAAGACCAATAAAAAAATGAAAAACTTGAGCTTAAGATGTCAGGCGAACTGGGCTTTGGGTGCCAAACAAACCTGGGCTTTAGTGGGCCAGGTGAAACTGGGCTTATGGGCCGGGTGAGCTTGGCTTAGGGGCCCAGGCGAAACTGGGCTTAGGGGCCCGTGTAAAAACTGGGCTTTGGGGCCAACGTGAAACTAGGCTTAGGAGCCAGCGTGAAACTGGGCTTGGGGGCCAGGTGAAACTGGGTTTTGGGGCCAGGCGAAACTGGGCTTATGGTCTAGCGTAGAAACTAGGCTTTGGGGCCAGCGTGAAACTGGGCTTAGGGGCCAGCGTGAAACTGGGCTTACAAATTGTGAAATTCTTGAAATTCTTAATTTTGTGAAATGTTTTGCAATTTTGATAGAAATTCGATTTTTGAAACAATCTGGCTTGAAAAAGAAAAATTTGAATGTTATTTTTTTATTGTTGGAGAAGAAGGATTCGATAACCATTCATATGAATGAAGAGGCTTTCGATCCGAAAAATTTGCTTTTTATGAATTGATGAAAAACATTTGCTTTGTTTTGCATTTCTTTTTGCTTGAGTCAGTCATCTTACTCGCAATCATCAAACTGGTTTTTATTTTTAATGTTTTTTTGAAAATTGAGTAATGTCATACATCCGAGATCTAAATTTAAGATTATTGCATTTTGACTTTTTCTTTCGAGACATCAGTGCACATTTGCTTGAACTGGTAGGTGAAAAATGAAAGATGTTTAGGAGGGTTTGGAGAAGACTAGGACAGCCATGTGGGCACATCATTTCCTCACACACTCCTTGACGGAGATGTAATATGCGAGTGTCAAGACAAAACACGATATACCAAAAAGTTTTGCCCCGGTTTAGTGTTTGGGAAAATGAGCATAGGGGTATGGATCCATGAAAATTAGGGTCAACAAATCAAATGAAACTTGCAAATCTGCCCCAGTCTTGGGATCATGGGTTGATGAAAAAATTGTATGAGACTCACAAAGCTGCCCCAGTCTTGGGATCATGGGTTNATGAAAAATTTGTATGAGACTCACAAAGTTGCCTCAGTTTTTTCCTTGGCAAAGGGTTCCGTTTGGAAGAGGTAGTGAGCATGAAAAAGATCGGCTAAAAGGACGACCCCAATTGGTTTGATTTTCTTTTACATGCTTCTGGCTAGTTGGCAAGGAGATCCCCTCTGCCCGAGACATTATCTTCTTTTTTTTTTCATTCATTTTTTTCATTCATTCATTTTCAACTTTTTTTTTTATTTTTTTTTTACGACACATTGAAAGTCATTTCGCCTTATTGCAACATTAAGCTTTATGAAAAATTGAGCAAACATTATCCAATCTGTGTGGGCTTTATTAGGCTTGTAACGTGGCTAGGGGCTAAAAGGTATTTGAAAAAAAGGATATGAAGGCCCAAATGAATGTTTGTTGGTTATATTTTTTGAAACAAGGGTTATCATCTAGACATTGCATCCACTCTTTGGCTTTTTGAGCACTTTGCTTGCTTCTTTTTTTTTTTTGAACTTTGATTTCCATCCTTTTGCTCAACATCACTTTGTGATTTCTTTTTGTTTTTATTTTGTTTTGTTTTTTTTTTCACTCTTCTTGATGAATTTTCTTTATATGATCATTGAGTGCTCTTCATTTGCATCATGAGTTGACTCATACTTGATGACAACCCTTGCTTGGGGATGATTTTGAAAAAGAATTTATTTTTGGCTCAAACGGCGTGACAATGGATATATATTTTTGCTTTTCTGATAAAGACAAGAAGGCCACACATCATTTTGAACTCTGATTGCTTTATTTTAAAAGATTAACCCTGCGACTAGATGACCTCAACATAAGTCATTTTTCATTTTTTTTCATTTTTTTTTTCTAGTCTGCCCTTTAAGGCTTTCAATCTAGTTGACTTATTATTCTTTTTCTTTTAAATTCTGTTTTTGTCTCAATGGATTCAGGGATCACCCTATTAGTGCAAGCAAGAAATCTTTTGGCCAGACCGAATTGCCCCAAAGTAAAGGTTTACTTTGTTACTGAGGGCAGTAACAGTGTTTGTTTTGGGGAAGACGCTTAATTTTGGAAAAGTAAAGGGTAAGGGTTTTCAACAACATGTGCACACACGTCTCGAGAAAAACGTCAAATTTTTATTTTTGATTAAACACTGGACCTCGGAAAAGTCTGACACTACAACTTTTGTTTTTGATTTATCATTTTTTTTTTCATTTTTTTTTGTTATTTTAGAAAAACAAGAGTTTGACGATTTGCAAGAAAGACAAATGACTCAAGATTGCCTTCATTTTTTTGTTTTTCAATTTTTTTTTTTTGAAATTTTACTAGATGAAACAAAAAAAGAGAAAACAATGTAGTTCAAGTACTCTAGTCAGAAATTATAAAGCCATGAGACATCGTCCCAGTATAATTTGGAAATTAACACGAAATAGAGTCAATAGGGTGGCCCATCATTTAGAAGTTCACAAAATGCGAGTCAGGAAATCTTGGTCAACTAACTCGGGCCTTGGCCATCACCTTCTTCATTTCTCCGACCAGTTTATTGTAGCAATTGAGGAATGTTTCAACCCCCTTAAGCGGGCTAAAGATGGCATTGCAGACTCAGCATCAGCTAATAGCTCAGGAACGCCTTTAATGGCTTTGTTAGTAAAGGAAACTGGTTGCAAAAGGACCCCTTTTTTTTAAAAAATTCGCCCTTGTTCAATATGTTCCTCCATTTGAATTATCAATTCTTGATGTCTCCTTTTTAGCTTGATGCCAACATTCCTTCTTTAGTTTTGCCATTGCTACTTTCACACACTATTCAACATTGTGAAATTGCTTTTCACAATTTAGGTTGGGAGAAATTAACTTGAATGACAACTTGATTGTCTTAACCCTTTCTACGATACATTGGCTAAGGGAATATTTCAATAACAGTCCATGATCTTGAGCCTTTCTTCGAAGCGAACAACATTGCCCCCAAGCGTTCTTAACCTGATGAAGCATTTCAGCAAAGATTCATTCTTCATAAGATCTGCAATGTGGCAAGAGGTGCAGGCGTTGGCGATCCTCTCATAGGATATCCATTTTTTCTCTCTTTTTTGTTTCTTTTTTGCGTTTTTTTTTTGTCTTTTTTTTTGGTTTTTTTTACAGACATAACACTGGATACACAATGATGTATGGTACACGATCTTTGCTGCCAAGAAAAACATGCCATTTAAACTTTTTCTCCCCAGAGCATGCATAAAGTTGCACTTATTCATTTTCCCCTTTCATCTTTAGTTTACATTGCAGCAGTTCACTTAGGGGACATGTGGCATTCAAGGTACCCTTACTCATGCGAGAGATGAACCACATATGGGATACTGGTAAACAACATAACATCTTCCCGACCTTTAGCTCATGACACTGATTAAGAGTCCCATAAATTTCAGTTAGGACAACCAAGACTGGATTCTTAGAGCAAACTTTGTATCCGACAAATGCATTCATGGCGGCACAGTCGACCAACTCGCTGGTATTAGGAAAGAGCATGACACCATAGTGGATAAGAGCTAGTACATTCATGAAAGTTTCCCGCTTTTCCTCTTCGGTTAATCAATGCAAAAACCACTCTAGGCATCCTTGAACTAGTATGAATTCACTTTCCAATTTTATAGGGTGCATTTTCGTGATTCTCGTTAGCTACAAGACAAGGGTATATTTCCCTAAGTGATTGTTTGGATCTTTGCCCTCAAGAAATGCATCTAAGATTTGCCCCAAATTTTTCCACTCTGACAAGCTTAACAAAATCTTATGCCCGTTCTTGAATGCACCTTTCAGGGTTATCTTTTTTCACCAGATGCTTCAAGTGATCGATACTGCCCCCCTTGGCCTCAATGCGTAACCTTTGATCAAAATGTATGAACTCGAATGCCCCTTGACTCAAAATCCCATGTTAATATTCATCTTTACCTTTAGGAATTAATCACAAATTTATAATTTTCTGACTAGAATCCACAAAATGTGACAAGACCATAAAAACATGAATAAAAAAGAAAGAAGGAAAAAACCAGATGTACAAAATGCTATGAACAAGGTGCTTGATTTTATTGTGCAAAAATGAGGATTATAAGACTGCACACATCTCCCTTTGTGCCCTAACGAAGGTTCAACGCTTAAGGTCATGGGTTAGGTACACGCAACCTCACAAGGATGGTTCCCTGAGCCTAAAGATCAAAGGTCACTAGAGCTATGGCCCCCTTCACAACTTCTCCACAACAGTCGAGTAATCAACTAGATGCGGAGAGACAAATGAAAAGAACAGACTCTAGCTGGGGTTCTCACGATAGCCAAACACGAAGAATAACCCTAGTGGCACCGCTACACAACCCCTCTATTTCTAAGCTACACTCAGACCCGGGTATAGTGCCCCACTCATGATATGCTTAAAGTGTGTGTGTGAAGGGAGAACGCCATGCACACCTGAACTCTCCCTGCAAAACAACCAGAAGATTCCCAGGCAGATATAAACATGTTTTCTACCCTAAGGTTCAATATGGAATAGTTAAAACAATTCAGATGTAATTATTTCAAACATCAAATAAAAATAAAGAAAAGGGGGAAGAAAAAACATAAAGCAAAACCACATCAACTTCGCGCATCTAATTAAATGGCCTGACTCTCACATGTCCCTAGTGGAGTCGCCATCTGTCGCAACCGAAATCGCGACGGGACGATGATCCAAAAAAGAAAACGATTTTTGAAAAGAGATTTGGAGTCGCCACCATAGTTTATTCTGGAAAACTACGGAAAAACCATAAAATGATAAACCACGGTCCACGAAAACCAAAGATTGGGTTCGGGAGTCGGTTACGTGGAGGGAAGGTATTAGCACCCTACAATGCCTGCCCGAAGGCAGTACCTTTAATTAAATGCGTGACTTTTTGAAATAATTTTTGTTTAATTTTAAAGGAATAAGAAAAAAAACAAAGTTTTCAACACAAGGCTGACGCGAATGGTCGCACGTGTGCTTAATAATTTTTGGTTAATTTTAAAAGAATAAGAGAAAGGTTTTCCACACAAGGCTGACGCGAATGGTCGCACGTGTGGTTAAACCTTTTGAAATAATTTTTGTTTAATTTTAAAGGAATAAGAAAAAAAAACAAAGTTTTCAACACAAGGCTGACGCGAATGGTCGCACGTGTGCTTAATAATTTTAATTTAATTTTAAAAGAATAAGAGAAAGGTTTTCCACACAAGGTTGATGTGAATGGTCGCACGTGTGCTTAAACCTTTTGAAATAATTTTTGTTTAATTTTAAAGGAATAAGAAAAAAAAAACAAAGTTTTCAACACAAGACTGACGCGAAATGTCGCATGTGTGCTTAATAATTTTAATTTAATTTTAAAAGAATAAGAGAAAGGTTTTCCACACAAGGCTGACGCGAATGGTCGCACGTGTGCTTAAAACTTTTGAAATAATTTTTGTTTAATTTTAAAGGAATAAGAAGAAAAAAAAGGTTTTCAACACAAGGCTGACGCGAATGGCCGCACGTGTGCTTAAACCTTTTAAAATAATTTTTGTTTGATTTTAAAGGAATAAGAGAAAGATTTTCCGCACAAGGCTGACGCGAATGGTCGCACGTGTGCTTAAACCCTAAGACATTTTTTTTTATTTTTTCACTTTTACCTTTTTGGTTTTTTATTTTTTTATTTTTTTATTTTATCTTTTTATCTTTTTATGTAATTTTATTATATGCAAATTATATTTAAAATGTATTTTTGAAATAAAAAAACAAAATTATTTACATAACCATTTTTAGAAAAGTTAACAAATAAATTAAAACAGTATTTACTAAATGTTAAAAGCACGCTAAGGTCATTTTTACAATTTATAATTTATTTATTTTACTTAAAAACCAATATTTAAAAAGAAAGATGCTAAACACTATAACAATTTTCGTGGTTTTAATATTTTATATTTTTTTTATTTTTGCTTTTTCATTTTTGTTTATTTACTTTCTATGATTCTTATATTTTTTATTTTTATTAAAAACCGATTACAGCAAACCATCAATAATAAAACAATATACCAAAACTAAAGAAATAAAAGCAAAGAAAATAAAATGAAAACAAAAACAATCCAATAAAAATGGGAAAGGAAATGTATCCAGGAAATTGATCTCCACCCTTCTGAAGCTGCATTAAAGGTCCTCCACCACATCACAAAAAGCTTCCTCAGAAAGTTGTTCATTCATCTTTGCACGTGCCTCTTTGTCCCACTCCTTTTGTTTCTTTTTCCCCTTATGTTCTCTTTTCGAAATTGGATTTTTCTTCTCTTTTTTTCTGTTCCCTTATGCTCTCTTCCCGAAGTTCAATTCTCTTCCCCTATTCTTGTTTACAAGGTGCATATTTATATACACACATTTGTAATATTATTCTGATCTTTTCTTAATGGCGAATTAATTGTCAATTAGCAAAATAGAGAAATAAATGGTCTTGATTGAAGAAAAATAGATCAAATTAAAATCATATTTTTCTCTTTAGGAAGAAATTGAATACAACAATCAATATATTATTTTTAATTATTTCTTGTAATAATTGCCATAATGTTGATTCGAATTATTACCAAATAAAACAAAATTTCGAAAATATTCTACAGTGATCTTTCATGCATTAATATTAATTACTTATGGGCCTACTGCACCATTTTTCCAAGAAAATCACGTGGAGCACCTCTCCCATTTAATCACCATTCTTTTCTTTGCATTTTATTCAAGTGCACCCCCTTTTTTCCTTTTGTTTTTCTTTTTCCTTTTTTCTTCTTTTGTTTTTTTATTTTTCTTTTCTCTTTTATTCTTTTTCTCTTTTTTTCCTTTTTTTTATCTCTTTTTTCCTCTTCTTTTTGTTCTTATTTCTCTTTTTTCCGTTTCTCATTTTCCTTTTTTTCTTTTTTTTTTCTTTTAAAATTTTTTTTCTTTTTTTTATTCTTTCTTCGTTTCTTTTTTTTTAATTACTTTTTTTAAAATTAAACAAAATAGTAAAATAAAATTAAGAACAACAAAATAACATAAAATAAAATAAATAATAAAAAAATGAAAGAAAATAAATGAAATAGGACAACAATAAAAACCAAGTCTCATTATTTAGTCACTCGAACGAAATTAGGTTTTGACACATGCCATCTAAGGTTTTTAGCATCTTTGGGATTCGCAAACAAATTCTTAAGTCTGGGCACTATATGAAGGTACCATACTACTTTCAAAACAGATCCATTCTTAACTATTGTTTCTTGACTTGTATCATTATAACCCACATTTTGGACACTTTGTCAAAAATTCAAACTCTTTCCAATATAAAATGCCGTCATTAGGACAAACATGTATCCTTTTATACTCCATACCCGTTTGACAAAGAATTTTCTTCGCATCATAATTACGAGTGGGTAGTGTATTTCCATCTGGCAACATTTCATTCAACAACGTCAACAATTCTGTAAAACTCTTATCAGTCCATTCATTGCTCGCCTTCAAATTCATGAGCCTTAACACCGCTGACAAATGTGTGAACTTAGTTGAACCGACATACAAAGGTGTTTCTGCATCAGTCGACATCGTCTCATACACATGAGCTTTGGCAAAATTTTCTGCACCAACATCGCGGATCATGTCCTCTAATTTGTCTTCATCTGGTCAATCTTCTTCCATGGTGGAATCAATAACGTTTTCAGTTTGCGAGTCAGTCGGAAAGTGCATTTCTTCGTCGTGCCATATCCATGTTGTATAGCATCTTAGGAAACCATCACAGATAAGATGTTCTCTAATTTGGGTTGCGTTCAACTTTCTCTCATTCAAATAGTTCACACAAAGACATCTGAACTTCACTTCATTATCACTTCTACCCTCATTACGTTGTGCAAATTGTATAAATTCCTCTACTCCTCTCTTGTACTCAACACTAATACGTGGTAAATTACTCCAATTTCGATCCATTCCTAAATTTTACAAAATTACAATTATACAATTTTCTATATAAAATTATCAATTCAATCATACAATCAATTCAATCATACAATCATACAATTAATAATCATTCAAATGATCAATTCAAACATTCTATCACAAATAATTACATATGAGAATTATCACAGTTTGTCTATAGGAATCATTCAATCACATAATTTTGATTCTATAATAAATTTACTAAAAAAGTTCATAGCATATTATTAAAATTAAATAAATTTGCTGATAAAAAAATTAAATAAATTTTATCTACCTCTATTCCAATCATTTCCCCTATAAGCTAACATACTTTGTCTCTTAATGAACCACCAAAACCACAACAAATTCAACAAAAACGATCAAAGCCACAATAAGATATTCAAACCTAGCATTTCAATATAGCACAAAATTTCATCAGAAAAGAAAATGGAACGTACCCGGGGTAGTAGAGATGGCACGACGGCATAGGATGGCGCGACGTCAGAGATGGTCTGCGACGGAGATGGCACGGCAGCAGCGGAATCGCATGGAGGTAGAGGAGAAAGCTTCAAAATCGCGTGGAGAAAATGAAATTGTTCAGTGTTTTTTATTTTTTAACCTACGAAGGGGTATATGTCGCAGTTCCCAACTTAACCGCGACCTATTCTCTTCGAAAAAAATAATAAAAATGGCATTTTTGAAATTATTTTTCAAACTATATGTCGCGGGTCAGCGGGCAACCACGGTATATACCCTTAAATATTTCAAATTTATTCAGATCAGGGAATAGGTCGTGGTTGCTCTGAGAATCACGGCCTATTCCCTAACGTTCTGAATACATAACTGTCTCCCCAACTGCCTTTTGGGGAATGTCAGAAGGTAGTAGGGGAATATGTCGCGGTTCTCAGAGCAACCGCAGCATATACCCCTGCTACTTTTTGACATTCCCCACGTTGCCAGCCCCTACAATAAATTGGCAAGGGAATCGACCGCAGTTCTTTGCGCAACCGCGGCCTATTCCCTTGCCAATTTATTGCAGGGGCTGACTGATGGGGAATGTTAGAAGGTAGCAGGGGGTATATGCCGCGGTTGCTCTGAGAACCGCGGCCTATTCTCCTACTATTTAATTTTTTCCTAACGTGGCATCAAAAAGGAAGATGGTTGATTGGGTTATAAGTCGCGGTTCCCCTTTGAACTGTGGCCTATAAGTGCGAATTATTTACAAAATTGTCACCGCACACCATTATGCTGCTCGCGCACCATTATGCTTCGGTTTCTGGTGAACCGTGGCATAATGTGCGCTGTATAAAGTCTATTTTTTAATAGTGAATACTCCATCAAATTTGATGAACTAACGTAGTTGTCACTCATTGTTTATATTACGTGTTATTTGGTAGACTGTAATGCAGAACCATCACGGTAATAAATCGAAATTAATCGTGAACTATGGTGATAACATCTAAAAAAAGATGACGTTAATTATATATAATAGTACAATAAAACCACCATTTGAGCTTGGTAGGCTTTGGAGTCACAAATTCCCATTTCTTTATCTGAGGAAGAAGTTGATTGAGTATTGGTCCCTAGTGAACCATCATCTTTACATGTTGAATTTGTTTTCACTCCACACAGACCACGATTTCCAACAAAGCTGCAAGAAGGCATAATATGTTTGTCTCAATATTGTAAACGGATCTAATTCCTTTGAAATTGACTGCTTTATTCCAAGTGTCTAGTATCACAAAAGGCAACGTAAACATTAAAAACATAATTATGGACAATATTAATGTGAATACTTAATATATTTATTAAAATACCAACTCACATAACAACATAAAACTAAACTTATGATAAAATTATCTGAAAATAAATTATTGCTTTTAAATTCTCTTTGAAATCTAATAGTGTAAATAGATTAGTATTAATATATTTAATCAAAACTCAACTTTAATAAAGAAAAATCAACACTTAGCTTACAGAACATCTATAAAGATTACACAATGACAATGGCAAAAGATTTATTTTGGTGTAAAATAACAAATTAATAAAATATTCATAGAGAAAAATAATAAGATAACTAAAATAAGATTACTATAATTGTTATAATGAAATGTGTTAGAAGTGTACTTTAAGTTTAACTCAACCCAACAAAACCAGCTTGTAGGATGAGGTTTGCACCTACTTATATACACACTGAATTGGCCTTAGCTCTAGATGTGAGACTTCCAACACATCCGCGACCTGATAGCGGGTGGAACAACATGCTCAACAAAAATAGATATCGTTAGGATATGATACCATGTTATAAGTGGACTTTAACCCTAACTCAACCCCACAAAACCGACTTTTAGGGTGAGTTTGCACCCACTTATATACATTGAATTGGTCTTATCTCTAGTCGATATTGATTTGTTGCATTATTTTCTTAGTAAATTTATAAGAAATTAAAAGTAAAAGGATCTTAGGATAGAAGGCTTCTTTTAGCTTTGTCAGTCAAATAAGACGGTTGTTTGCACAGAAAGAATGCTTTGCACAGTTCTTTATGAATTATGTGTCCAAGTGAACAATAATTACAATGGTCCATTTAGCATCCTCTATAGGTTCTTTACGAATTATGTAAGTTGAATTTGAATTATGTAAGTAGAATTTGAGTGTAGGACCTGTAGATCAGAATATTACATGACCTAGTTGCATTTTACAAGGTATTTCACTTTCATTCAAGCATTTAAAGTGAAACAGATGAGAACATCACCATTTACATTTTATACTGAATATCAAAAGAAACAATCACGACAACTTTTACTATGATTTACTTACCAAGACATATAATATAGGTATTTGGATTATACTCCTCCAGAGTACGTTATTTGTGTATGTATGACATAATCTTATATTCCCCTTCCCTATAAACATCAGTATCAGAGAGAATTACCTAAATTCAAATTAACAAGGTATAAAACAATAACGCTTAACTTGATATAAAAGAAGACAATAACAATTATTTAAAATATTAAACAAGGGTGAATGAAGCATTCTTAGTGATAATTGATTTAAGCAAGAGAATTACCAAAAAAAAAGAAGTCTGCATGAATTGTTCATTACAAGCAAAAAACAATAACAAAATCATAATATAATTAATTCAAAGAAGCAGTTTCATGTGTTATACTTCAAAGTGACCATTGAGAGTACATATCAGAATGGTTAAAAAAAATAACAAATTAATATCTTCTAAATGACAATTATATCTTTTACAATGATATTAAAGCATCAATTACTAGGTTCAAGACCTGTAACACAAAATGTATAAGAAGTTGAAATTGGACTTAGGATTTTAAACTATATTTTAATAGTACACGCTTTATTATAACTTTATCCATTGAGATTGAGAAGAAACAATTTGCTTTAGTAATCTATTCGGAAGAAAAGAAGTTTAATAGTGACTTAAAGATGTTCATAAATGGGAACATAGGGTGGTATAGAACATCTTTAGACAACAACAGATATCCAATTTTAACTTAAATAATTCCAACTGCCCCAACTATGAAACCAACATTGATGAAGTTGTAAAGTTTCTTGTTAATTGGGATAGTTGCAATATATACCATAAAAAGTTGTTAAGATTAATCTTATCTCATTCAATTTTAACTTACTAGATGGATTTTATTTGACTAGCTTCGCAAATGTGAAATGAAGGATGAAGAACACACCAAGAAATTGAAATGGAAATGGAAGGCAAAGCTTTAGGAGAAGTCAAAAGGATTCACATCATTTACTTCCTCTTTCTAGGTGTTGATGGATCATTTTTGTTGTGACTAATGTGATTTTTATTAGCTAAAGGTATTTCCTTTTATTTATCTCATGAAAAGATGTGAAGAGATAGCTTGGGGAATTGAGAGGAAAAGACTTGCTTGAGGCATTTTCTTGGTCCTACAGTGATATCCTCTTAATCCTTGCTTGGGTCCATTTTTATACCTCATTGATAAGGTGACCGCTCAAAGGTTCTAAAGAGGTCGTTTATGAAGCTTGTACAAAAGATTAGGTACCTTATGGCAAATGGATTTACTGATGAATGTAGGATTTGGTAATCTTGGTGAGAAGGGGCAAAACATGTTCCCCAATTACTAGCCCGCAGAAAAGCCAACATGGTTGAACTTTGATCAACTAACATTGATGAGTCCTAGAGAATAGCTAGTTATTGTAATAGAATTTATTGGTCTGCTAAAGTATATAAGATTGTGGCCTTCTGGTAGAAGAGAAAGCATATTCACTAATTCTAGAAACTGAATTAGTTGCTCAGTTGTATAAGGGGTACCTTGCAAGCATGGTTCACTTCTTTGGTCTCCATTTGTGATTCGATAAACCATTACATGAAGTGCTGCTTCTCTTTAATCTATAAATTTTATAACATTTAAGGTGTAGTTTCCAAAAATATTGTTACTACTTGAGCTAAGGTTCCTAGACAAATTTATTCATTTAGAACAACATCAAATTCAAGAAACAAGAATCAAAATAAAATGAAAGAGCACATCACTTCATGCAAATTCAATGTAGCCTTTACAACTAAATAAGATGATAAAGCACATCAAATTCACCATGATTTTGCAACACCGAACCATACCTTGGGCTTTCCTTCCTTACTTGGTCATCTCTGCTTCTAAGACTCTATTCCTCCCTTTCCTACTGCAATTCCAATTCTTTGTCAACCTAACCTTATGTTTTTTGGAATGGAAGTGAATTAGGGGTTTTCATTACACATTTGCACACAGTTCATTCACACAGAAGGACCTTACCTCGTCATAGACCCCCTACACTAGCCTTACCCTACGACAGTGCACTATAAGAAAAGCGTGAAATACCGACGGTATTTTTCCGAAGGCCTCTGGACCGTTGGTAAAAGTTCATTACCGAGGGTCAAAAAGTGACTTTCCGAAGGGCAAGATGAAATAATGTTACCGACGGTCAAGAAGACCTTAGCGAGGGCTCTATGTCCTTCGGTAAGAGTCTCGACCAATTAAACTCAGTGATTGAGGGTATTCGTGCAGGTCGTCCCTAATTTCGTCAAACAGAAAACCCTCCCTCCCCTGTGCTGAGAACTAATGAGAAATTTGGCTTCCCATTCGCTCCCTCTGCCTTCCCTTTCGCTTGCTTGTTGCCTTTCATTCTCTCCTTATCCCTCTCCCTATCCGTTTTATCCAGTGGCATTGTGTGCCTAGGATTCATCGTGCCGTTGTGGGTGTCGGGTGGGGTGGTGGTTCGTGGTTATCGGCATGAGGCTTGTATGGTGGGTGGGGTGGTGATTCGTGGTCATTAGCGTCAGGAAGTCCTTCCGGTGAAGCCCGAGATTGGCTATTGGGTTGAGAGCTCGCGGTGTCGCTCGGCTTCCATTGAGTTGCGTGTTCTAGAGTGCGAGGTAAGTTCTCTGTTTTAGAACGCTACTTGAATAAATTAATTGCCTTGTTCTTCCCTGCTTGTGTGCAATGTGTCCATCAAATTGGGTGTTGCCCTGTTCTTACCAATATGCGTGAAGTTGTTTGCACTGTGGATATTTCTGCTTTGGCACCTTATATGTATCCTGTGATAATGTGAGTTGTTTGGCTTATATCGGGGTTTTGGGTTGAGACTGTGAGCACAACGGGGAGACCAGGCAGGTTTGAACGTTCCATGTTTTCTGTTCAATTCCTATATGGCATTCTGTGTACTAGAACTTGTTCTGCTATTGTTGGGCTGTTAGTTTTGATTCCTCTTGATTTTGTTTGGAGCTTGGAATAAGTTTTGGGGGCTGTTTTGGTATTGCTGTAAGCATAACGGAAATTGGTAAATCA
>NC_028351.1:32837617-32838487 GCF_000741045.1 Vigna radiata var. radiata
TCAGTAGTTCCCTTATTATTATGCTTTAATCCAGTGCCTAATTATTATGGTGTTGTTGTGAAGTGTCTAAAGTATGTTGCAGTTGCTATAAGGTTCCTAATCCAAATGCTTGGTGGTCAGATTGTTTAGACCAGTGTTCTAGTTGCTCACTTTAATGACACCATGCTCATATTGTGTTGACATTCTCACTTGAAAAAAAATCACTCTTGTTGCTACAAGAAAAATTAAAGATTTTAGTTTGTCAAAAAGCCTATAGCCAATGAATAAAGGTTAGTATTTGGGGGCCCATCTGGTCAAGGCACGAGTTACTAAATATCAAATTTCCATACTTAGTTCATCTACTATCTCTTTACTAAACAATTATCCCTCTAAAACATGATTACCCACACCACTATCTTAGAATTAAGCCTCCAAGGATTGGAACAAACCATGATAATAGATACATTGACCTAAACCTACAAAGTGTTGTAAATAGGTGACAATTTTGAAATTGACCTAAACTAACCTAACAATGTGTAATATTCTTAGCCTAACAAGTTTAAAGAACTTAAATGAATCTAAGAAAGATGTCAAATTCTATGAATTAGCTAAATCTCAAAATTTGGCTACTCAAAGTGTAGTAAGAAGTACCTAAATTCGAAATCAACCTAAAGTAGGCTAAGAATATGTAGTCTTCATATCCTAACAAGTCTAATGTACTTATATGAAGCTAGGAAAGTTGTCTAAATGTTTAAATTACCTAAAACTAAAAATAACAATACTTAAAATCTTAAAATGTATACTAAAAAGGTTAGTATGGCAATTACAGGTCATTTTTCGTTCTTTGGAGGTTGTTAGTTGTAAGAACTCTCCAAACAGAAAGAACTACTT
>NC_028351.1:32838792-32845920 GCF_000741045.1 Vigna radiata var. radiata
TGAAAATGGTTAAAATTGGTGTTAAAGAGCAACTGAACCAGTGATATTTTGATTTAATCATATTTAGCATGTGCTGGCAGCTTGTACAAGTCATATTTCATAAAGAAAAGTTGTTGGAACCATAAAATTGTGATTGTAAACACTTTTGTGCAAAATGACCATTCAAACCACCAATATTTAAGAACNNTTTTGCATATTTGGGATATTGAAAGCTTGNTGTGATTACTGNATCCAAGTTAGTTTCAATTTGGTAGCAAAATCTTGGTTCAAGTTATTATAAAGAAGTGCACCAATTGATGTATATATTTAAAGTGATATTTGGTCAATTCACCTAATGTAGACTTATTCTAAGGTATGTAAACATCCTAACAAGTCTAACCCACACCAGTCCAACCATCTACAGATGAGCAGGACAATGAAGATATGTCTGAAGACTTTGTACAATTTTAGTTTCATTTTGTTATTGATCATAGTGATGTTAGTACATTTAGATGTTAGTATATTATGATATTGGTACATTTATTTTTGCTTAGAATTGGATGATATTACTATTATGATATTCTTAGAACATATTGGATGTCAATACATTATGATGATAATGTTAGTACTTTATGATTTTTCATCAATGAACGCATTGGGATGGACAATATATAGGCAGGTTTGTTTGTGGATTGAAAGTGTTATGCAGGTCTGTGTATGTTGTGAACATTACATTGCAGGTACTTGTGGTTGGACAAGAAAAACAAATACAACTCATTTTTTCCTGCACCAAACCGAAGGCTTTACCGAAGGGCGAATGCCTTCGGTAATTACCGAAGGGCGAAAGCCTTCGGTAATTACCGAGGGCCAAAAGCCCTGGGTAATTACCGAGGGCTTATGCCCTTCAGTAATTACCGAGGGTCAAAAGCCCTCGGTAAAAATAGCGACAACATATTTACCGAGGGCTTTCGGACCGTCGTCGGGCCCTCGGTAATGGGTCTTTATCAACGACTTTTGGAGTTTTCCGAGGGTTTTTGGCCTTCGGTAATGCCCTTCGTTACTGTAGTGGTGGAAGCCCTCGTCACACTGCCACAGCACCGTCGTCAGGTCGCCACATCACCATCGTCAACAAACACCTTCGAACAACCCCCTTGCAAAAATGTAATCTGTTAACCACCACCCTCCTCACCGGCACTACCCTGACGTCGACACAATGATTGAAGAAATTGGGGTTCTTAATGACAAAGGAAGATGCAATTTGGGGTTCTGAAGTGAGAGAGGAAGAATTGGGGAAATATTGCACGAAAACACAAATTGGGAGAATGGGAGAGGGAAATTCCAAATTCTCATTTCATTAAGTTGATGCTTATACTGACGGTCATAAACCTTCTGTAAATCCAATGCACCATTACCGACGGTCGAAAGCCTTCGGTAATCAACCACAGAAGTGACCGTCGCTACATCCTTCGGTAAATCAACTTTAGCGAAGGCCTAAAAGGTCGTCGGTATATTTCCTTCAAAAATTCTTCCTTTTCTTGTATTAAGCATCTCTACCAGGATGTTATCCCTAACTTCAATAAGTATACCCTTGGCACCGTAATCCCTCCTTCATAAAGTCTAAATACATCTTCAAAATTGTCAAACTCATTTGGGGACTGTTAAATAAAGATTCCAACTCCGAGTTAGTAATAGAGTGTGTCAGAGGAGAACAACTCAACACCAAATGGAACGATTACCTTGAGATAGTGGAGAAGCTAAGCCTCTTCGAGAAAGAATCCTACCATATATTTGCCATGTCGATGTGCTCCTCGCCGTAAGTGTCTAGATTTAGAGCCCTACACAACAGTTTTCACAATACCCCTCGTGAAATTCAATAGGGTTTTCATCCATCTAATGAGATCACACAAATGCAATAGTACGAACTTTCACTAGCAACCTACATCGAGTTCATCAATGAGCGGGTCAAAGTAGAGGAGGCGCGAGCGGTTGAGAGTTTTTGAATTCATCAATCCCACTTTGCTAAAGTCCTTATTAAGAAATCATAAGATAGAAAATAGAAAGAACGACCTGAACAAACTGAGGTTGGTCGAATAGATAACATTTTCTTACAAAATCGCTTTCTTACGTGACAGATTAAAAAAATTTACTTCCAAATTCACTTTCACTTACCTCAAAATTCATTCAAATAAACAAGAACAAAAATTATCTTCAAATCCTCTCAAATCTATTCAATTACTCTGTTCCAAATCCTTTCAAATGAACAAGACAGTGTCGTCTATTATGTTATAGACAAGGCTTTTCTAAAAAGGCTTTATCTATTAATTTATTTCAAATTATGACTAAAAAATAATATTAATTACTTATAGATAATTTTTTAAACAAACGTTGTTTATTATCAGAGGTATAAATAGCACGGATTTATTGCTTCGCATACTCATAAATGGTACTTAATTAAAGAAGTGTTATTTATTAAGCATTGTCTATATGACCATTTATGTGGTAGTGTCTTTCTAGTATTATATTATTGTTTGTTTGGATTTTACTGTCTAGTAGTGTTACTATGTTTGTTTTACAAACAAAAAATACAATCCAATACATTAAAAAACAGACATGTTATTTATTCATGAATTTTATCATTAGATACATTTGTTGGTAATGTCCCGTACTCAGAGTTATGAATTACAGATCAATATATTTGTCATTAATTATTATACAGAACAAATCTATTAATAAATTTTTTTGTCAACACTTTTACGATGAATTTTTTCTTGACGATAATTTGTTGTAAAACAATAGCTACCAGCGAATTTTTGTAGGTTTCAATGGACATTTGGTTGATAATAAATTCAATTTTTTTTTTGTTTTGTTCACTTGAGTGAATTTGGGAAAGAGTAATTGAGATGATTTGAGAGGATTTGAAAATAAATTTTTTCTGTTGTTTATTTGAATAGATTCGGAGATAAGTGAGAGTGGATTTGGAAGTAAATTGTTTTAATTTGTCACATAAATTAAATTCTACACTAATTCTCACAAACTTTACTTCTAAATGCACTCTCGTTTACCTCCAAATTCACTCAAACAAACAACAACAAAAATTATCTTCAAATCCACTCAAGTGAACAAGACCTAGTGATGGAAGGTTTAACTAAATATTGGTTGAAAATTGAGAAAGATGAGGTCATTAAGTGATCGATGGGTGTTATTGGTGATTTCAATTTGTTATTTTTAAAGATGCGAATATAAAAGAAAACTTTACATTTATATTTTATGAATTACATGATTATGCATGGATTAAAAAAGGTGGGTGTTAACTTCTATTTTTCTCCATAAACATACGATTGTGATATGTTGTTTCATTAGCTAGGAGTTGTAGGACTCTCTATAATTGTGGAAGTTCTGTCTAAAATCATGGATTAATATGTCACGAAGTACGACTTAATATTTGGATGCATAAATTCCAAATACATATTCTTTTTTAGTTAAGTATTATGTTTATAGTGCAATGTATTTCTAAGTACTTACTATTTTACGTGTTAAATAAAATCATATTGTTAAACATTTGAATATGTAATATTTTGTATATATTTTTTAAATATGTTAATATATATGGTTTTAATTTCACAAAAAAGTTGAAAAAATACTACAACATAACTAGGAGATGCTTTACCTCAGCCACATTTGTAGTTTGATATATATGATGTGACTTTTTAGTAAACTATTTTACTATTATTTTATTGAAGACATTTTATTTAGAAAGAATATGTTACATATAGTTAAATACTTTGTCAAATTTGATTGCCTAAAAAAAATATTGATTTAATAACTGTTAAAGGAATGCTAAACTTCAAATCCATATATTGTCAAATGTATGTATAAGAAGTTATTTTAAGATAACAAGACAATTCATTTATTTTTTAAGATTATCATCATCATTATTATTTTTATTATTATTATTTTGTAAAATAAATTTAACTAAAATAGATAATTTATTTATTGATCATAAATGTTATTGAAAAATAATTAATAAATATTGTTAAAAATTTGAAAGTTTTAATGAAATAGTTAAAAATTTGCTTAACCAATATAAAGAAATGTAATTTGTTGTTTTCAAAATTAGATTTATTTTTTTTAAAAAAATATTAGTGTTTAAAATATTATGTCCCAAACTCTCTTTTTTCCACATATCTAGATCTATCTATTATTTTAATTGTCACAAATTTGATTTATAATGCTTTTTAATCATTATAATTTACAAATTTAACCATCATAAATATATTCTTTTATAGTAAATATTTTGGGATGCTACCCCTAAAGTTTTATACTATTAATTTATAATACATTAAAGTAATGTATATGTTAATATATGATACAAATAATTAAATACATAATTTATGATTGTTGATATTACATTAATATATTAATTAATGTACATTACAAAAATAAATATTGCAATACATACCAAAATAATTAGTCATTATATTAACTAAATTAAATATCATTTAATAAAGGTTAAATATGTCTTTTGGTCCTCATATTTGTGTCCACTTCTCAATGAGGTTCTCATATTTTTTTTTGTCCCAATTGAATCTAAATATTTGTTAATTTGAGGCAATAAAGCCCTCTCCGCTAACTTTCTTCTGACACCGTCTAATTGTGATGATGTGGATCAGACATTAGGAGGTCATTTATAGTTATTCAATTACGTGGCGTTGTGTATTAAATTGAATGACTTATCTATTGTGAAAAACATCATCAAGACGTAGAGGAACAAATTGTTGTTGTTGATCACTTCGGAGTCCCTCAGCCCCAACTAGTATACCGGCATCAACAGATCCATGATCCTTCACCAACTGCCTATTCCGCTCCCAAAAGAAATGATATAAAATGTATTTCACCTTTTTGTTGTTGTTTCACACAATGATATAAAATGCATTTCACCTTTTTCCCCCAAAGAAATTTCAACAACCCGAAAACACCAAAAACAAAATAAAAAAATAAAAAGACAAATCTATAACTTGCAATACTGGTTTCAAACTACTTCTGCAACTTTTCTAGAATGAATTAGTTTATTCATCTGCGTGGCGAGCATGCCTTGCTTGTAAAAGGAACCGTCAGAAAGAATCAATCGGTACCTCTCGGTGTTGTTGGCCTGTTGCGACTGCACCAGCTTCAAATCTATAACTTGCAATACTGGTTTCAAACTAATTGGCATCACATATTTCTTTTATCGCCCCTAGCGTCAATGACCTAGCCATTGTTGTCGTCCTCTTCCTATGTCGTTGTTGTTGTCCTCTGTCGTTGCCTCGATCCGCGTCGATGGCGCAGTAAAGGCGCGGTGAAGGCGCGACATTCTCTTCATGGCAGTGTGTGCTGCGATGGTGACTTTTTGCGGTCTCGTGGAGGCTCTCGTGATGGCCCTCGAAGCAATCGCGAAGGTGGATGCGGGTTGGGTGCAAATGGTGATGACTGGTGAAGGTGGTGGTGAAGCGTTGTAAGGGAGACCGACACGGCAACGAAGTGAATCTTCCGTTTTGGCATTTTAGGACTCTGAAATTTGTTAATTTGGGGTTTATTTCTGTGCTTAATTTTTCATCTTGCAAATGCGGTTTATGGATTCAAAGTTGAGTTTTGGTTTCTTCTTTTCACAATTGTAGTGTTTTGAGATTTCTACTTTAGAAATATTCTGTTAGGATTTTCTAATCTTGCAGTTCTGGTTGTTGGTGATGGCTGGTGGTTACTCAGGAGAAGCAGCCATAGGGTTGCGGTGAACGACGTTGATTGGCATTGACAGCCCGAGACCGAATCTCCCAGGACAGCGTTGGCTTGTGTTGGGGGGATAAATTTTGCCACATAAAAAATTCTTAATTTAAAAAAATCCACATAATAAAATACTTTTACATCAACGTGCACCACATCATCCCACTCAAATTGTTCCCTCTTTTAGTTTAGCCAAATTTTTTCACTTTTTCATGTTATGCTTAGATTGAGTTATTGTGGTCTTGATTATTTACTATTCTTGGATTTATCTCTAAGATGTCATGAAACTTTAACCAATTTATTTTCATACCTCAATAAGCTCAACTTAGCTACAATTGCACTAACGCACCTGAAAATATCCAAAGAACATTTATTCAATTAAAAAATTATTTTTAACATATTTTTGTATCTAATATAAATAAACTCAATTATAATAAATCCTAATTAAAATATTCTATTAAAATACAAAAACCAATTAAAAATTCAATATTGATAAATATACACTCAACAATTACATTAATATATTATATTGATTTTAGCAATATATTCAATAATATTACATAAGTAATTTAATGTATACATTAATATATTACATAAACGACATTATTTAATGGTTAAATAAACGCATTAATTAATTGTCTTATCTTAAATATACTTAAATAATCATTAAATAAAAAAAAACATTAAATAAATTAATTAATGTTAGTCCTTTTCGATTAAGTATATTCATCTCTTCTCCATCTATTTAAGAGGGATATTCATGTAGTTTTTTCAACCAACGAGAGAAAAGTAAAAATTCTAGATATTTCTGAATAGTCAGTTTGGGCAAATGGCCAGCAGCATGGACAAAGATAAAGATGACGAAAACACATATTCATATATTTTTCTAAGAATGATGAGATTCAACTTCAAATCAAATCAAGGAAATACCAAAGGTATAGTCTAGCTTTTGATTAATTAAATTAATCTTTTAGGGGAATTCTTAGATATATATTTTTTTATTCTTTTTTTTTATTACTTTCTATTTAGTTATTAAATAAAAAAACTATTTCGTTTACAGTAATATCGTACGTGAATCATGAAAATGGAACGCATGTTCACGGTATTTGTTTCAATCCCCTCAGAAAGAAGGTTTTTCATTTAGAACTTCCATATGTTTTACATTTTTACATCAAATAATGTTGTTTTCAATTATTTTTGTTTATTTTGCAGTCCCTGTGATCCTTCAAATTGATAGAGGAGGAAAGATAGAGAACATTGTAATATGTTTCCGTTTCTGGGTTGATAATTCTATTCCCTTCATTAGAATAAGGGATAGGTCTTCATGTTAGCCTCTCAAATTGGTGCCTTAAAAGTGTCTTCTTAATGTTCATGTTTAACATATTTTTGTAT
>NC_028351.1:32851150-32863798 GCF_000741045.1 Vigna radiata var. radiata
CAGTTAATGAACCTGAATTTACTTAAATTAGTAGTCTGTGATCTTCCCTCTGTAGAGCACCTTTAGTTCCCTCTAGATTTTCTCTTCTGATGGGGATAAAGAGAAAGAAACAGGAATNTATNGTTNTGCTCACAGATGGGGACCATGACCCCTTAAATAACCTCTCTGGCGGTTAATATTCTTTAGTTTCAATAATTACAATTTGGCCCCTTCAACAAATTATAATTATTGNTGGTCTCTACACAATATACCTTTCATGACAAATATACCCTTAGCCATATTTAACTTAATTAGATCACTTTATAAAATTGGCTAATATAATATAATGGCCCTAACACATTTAATAATTACTTATATATATACAAGTGACCCAAATTGCTAACAGGTACCATTGTTGATATGTTTGGGTGTGTGTCTCTCAACAAGAGGTGACATCTAGGATTCTTAGTAAATTCTACGTGGTGGTACAGTTAGTGAATTTCGTGTGTAAAAATCTCTTCGATAAAGGAGTAGAAAATGAACTTCATCCGTAAGGCTCTAAAAACAGTGAGAAGTTTTAGTTCTCGCAGTGAGCAAATGGCTAATAAGTTGTAGTTGAGAACTTGTGAAAACAATATGATGTATTATTTGAGCTTACTATTGTTATTCAAAACTGTGTTTAAAACTTATTATTATAGGATGAAAACTATTATTATAACAAATATTATTTATATTAATTCATCCTTCTGTTTTGATTACTGAATTTTTATAATCATATTTTTATAGAGGAACAAATGATGAGAATAGTATGGACATTTGTCTCTGATCGGTAAGTATTAGAGGTAATTTATTTGTAGACTAACCATACGATCCCTTAGTCTACATTATACATTCGTAGGAACAGTTCCTAGTTATGTTTGACCGTGTATATATTGCTGATTAGATGATCATACAGTATCCATAGAATACAAAAAAAGTGCATTTTTTATTTTATATTATAAATATTTTTTATTTTATAATTTTTTTATTATTTACTTTACTTTAATTAGAATCTTCTACAACCTACCCATCATTCAATAAAAGACAAAAAAGACTTGGAAAATGAGTACCAATACTAGGAATTCATGGAGTGAAGAAGACTTTGTAGGATACCTTCCGGTCTGTAAGTACACCCATGATTTAAACAACATGGAGAACAAAAAATAACTATAACGATGGAAAGAAAAAATGCCTGTGCGATAAAATAAGAAAAAAAAACGTATAATAGGTAAAAAGTGTGTTTCTTTATTCAATTTTTTATAGATTTTTATTTCATATTTTTAAATATTTCTTATTTTATATTTTTTTTTCTCGATAAGAGAAAGTTAATATCTTTGAGTTGTAGCACGAATGAGGAAACAAGTGAATACATATATAATAAGTCTACAAAAATTTATTATTAACTCTTTGAAACATTTTCTTATCGGCAAATAAATAAATATATTAATGATAAAGAACATGGTGCTTTAACTATTTTACATAGAAAAAGATTTTGTTTTCATCCATTACAAATTCGACGAATTTATCATATAACGTTAGATATTAAGATCGTGTTCATTTTCTTATAAATTTCTCACTGTAAAGAATCTTATGAATACAGGTAGAGTGAATACCTTGATGGAAACATATGCGTTGTAGAGTTTCATGTACTTTGATACATTTTGGTATACTTCTTATTGTCTAAGTAAATTAATATATTGAATTTTGTAAACAGGAATTATCTTATATATTCAATGTGGAGAACAATTTATATACGTATTATGTAAACCAGTTAAAATACTCCAAATATTTTATTATCAATATATTACTCGTAATATCATTTTTAATCGTCGAATATTGTAAAAACAGCTTCGCTCTTTTCATCAAGACCTTCTCCTTTTTAAATTTAAAAATAACATTACCATTTCTTTTAATTATATCAATTACATTGTATGTGGTTGAAGATCTTTTGACTTTATCAATAAATGAACCAATAAGATATTGCTTATCGAGTCGATAAAAAAATTCAAAATTTCTTGGATGTCATCCTATGTCAAAATTTCAAAATTTGAAATTCAAAAATTCAAAAATTCAAAAATAAATGGTGGTCTGATTGTGGCGAGTTTCAAGGACTTTGATTGCCTTAAACTCATGTTTTCATCTGAACTATTCATTTTTTTCATCTACACTTAATGACATTTATTGCTCCTATGTGCAACCTTTACAATATTTTCAAGCTTATGAGATTCAATTCCATCTAGTTCAAAATCAAGACTATTGGTCTATTTACATCGGACCACATCTTATACTCGATTCTACCATGAAACATTAACAATCATATCTATAACGAAATGGATGAGTCAACTCCTAAACAAACCAAAAAAAGTGCTTTTATTGTCGAAATGAAGGGTACAATAGAACCTCCCTCATAGACAAATATGATCACATGCTTGTAATTTTAATCATTAATAAATGTCTTACTTTTTCATTCAACTTTTCTCTAATGTTTACACCATATTATCTTCTAACATTCAAAATTAACAATTATAAATCTAATTTTTTGAAACAAGTACACCATGCAAGTTAAAAGTAATAAAGTCGTGTAAGAATTCTAAAAACAAAAATAATTACATTGAACTCTAAACTCTAAAAGTAATTACCCTAAAGTCGTAATATGTAACCATAATTTGCTTTCAAATTCAATTGCAACAAAATCGTCACATATGAGGACAACTTTAACTCAAAATCAATTTAACTAAAATTGTCCTATACCAATAAATGACTTCAATTCAAATTAATTTTTAACAAAACTCTTCGTATCCACAACTTTAGTTGAAATTATTTTTCAAAGAATTGCTACACTCAATGACGACTTCATTTTAACTTATTTTTTCCAAGTTGCTAGTGCCTATATTGACATAACTTTGGAAGAAGTCGCCCAATGACAACTTCACCTTAATCGAAAATTTAAATACATGATTAAGGAAAGATAATATGACGGAAGTCACCTTTAGCCCTTACAACTTCATATTAATAAAAAAGTCGTCCGCTATTTTCATAACTTCATTTTCAAAAGTCAACATTCATCCTTAATTTTGATGACTTTTTTTTGAAACGAAATGGTGTGTAAGAGACACATTTAGCCCTTTAGGTTATTTTTTTAAAAAAGGGATCTGGAAGCGTAATATCAAAAGCAAAATAACCCCTTTAAAAAAAAAAAAAAACCTCTCTTCCCCTATATAGAGTTCCACATAACGCAGATTCAGTATATTATTAATTCAATAATTAGTTCTCATTAAAACAAAAAACGTTTATACATATAAAAACACGTCTTTCTTCACAATTAAAACTACAATCACTGAAAACCTTTTAGCGATCTTTGTTCTCAATTTTATATTTATAAAAACAATATGACTGTACAATAAATAAGTAATCATTTACAACAATGCAAATACATGTAATTGGAAAAATTAATTGTAGATAAATATTGCAGCATTTTATAGTGAGAATTTGCTTCTCCTTTATATTAACATTTGATCATATTAGAGTTCAATACAGTGAAGATTTCGATTTTCGTCTTCGTGGTGTAGTAGTGTCTCTTCTCAATTTGGTCTCCACTTTTCCACTTTTCCCAGTATTTTTGGTTCTTTATTCTTTTTGTTTTCAACATTTTCTTCGTTTTTCTCTATTATTTTCCGGTATTCACCTCCATTTTATTGTATGGTTCGAACCTACATTGACAATGAAGAAAAAAAGTTGAACCTGCATAGTTTAAGCACAGACACAAAATTCATCAATTCATAAATTTAGAGCATCAACTTCAGTGAAATTTGAAATAACTGCAATCAAAGTTTACCACATTGAACGATACAAGTAAAAGTATAAACTAACCATATAAAGAAGAATCTTGAGACTTTTATGTTCGTTCCGTTAGTCAAGAAGTTTTGTCCTAATAATTTGGAAAATATACAGTAAAATCAGTAGCATGATCATAGTGTCAGCTTAATATCAATTCACATTTTTATGAAAAACTAATTTATATTATTCTTCTAGTGAGCACAAAATAACAAAATAAAACAAAGAGTATGCATACAAACTAAAATTGGTGTATGATAAGAGTAACTAAAACTTATGTACCTTTGGTACTTCCCTGATTTGATTTTGAGATGAATATCCTCACTCTTGGAAAAATATATGTTTTCGTCTTTCTTTTCTTTATTTTTGCATAATTGTTTCTGTTCAGAACTCTGAAAACATCCTCTTTATATAGATGCAAAATGAAACATATGAGATGAATAGCTCAAATAAAAGTTATTGATATTAATTATATATTTTAATAATTTTAATTTTTTTTAAAGTGAGTCGTTATTATCAATTAAATTATCATTTCAGTTTGGGTTAAATATGCTTTTAGTCCCTGAAGTTTCACTGATTTTTTGTTTTAGTCCTTGCATGAAACATTGATGGCATTTCATCCTCTTAATATGAAAACTCTTATTTTTAGTCCCTAAAAACAGACGCCGTTAGTTTTTTTGTAATGTTGTTAACGGCACAGCCACATATTTTTCCACATCCATTAAACATTCAACAAAAAGTAAAACCTGTCAAATAAATAAAATAATGAATGAGGCGAACTCAGTAGTAAAAAATAAATAAATGAAGAGCAATACAAGGTTGGCAAATGCAGAGAATTTGTTCTGAGATTGTGCTATAAGGAGTAGTTACAATTGTTGGAGAAGTGGTGAAGAGAAACAAACTTGGCGTGTAAGAGTGATGAAAAGGAAGGGAACGTAAGCACAAACAAGACATTGCATCAAAAAGGGGAAATTGGCTTATAATAATAAACTGATAATTATTGTTAAGTAGTTGAAACTTGCGTCGAGCACCGCAACCACCCAATGTCTCTCTCACCACCACCACAACGAGCACCGCAACAAACCACCTACAATGTTTGGAGAAGAAGGCTTCGAGTTCGAGTTCAAGTTGGAGTTCGACTTCGAATAATACTTTGTCCTAATTGTAAAAATCAAATGTGCCCTAAATCTCAAATTGTTTTACTGCGTCCCTAATTGATCTCATAACTCAAACACACGTGCAAAATTAAATTTTGTTAATCCAAATGTTAACGATCACCAATGTGGCAAGCAATGATGAATGGATGTGGAAAATACGTGGTTGTGCCGTTAGCAATATGAAAAAAAAACTAACGGCGTCTGTTTTTAGGGACTAAAAATAAGAGTTTTCATAATAAGAGGATAAAATGCCATCAATGTTTCATGCAGGGACTAAAACCAAAAATCAGTGAAACTTCAGGGACTAAAAACATATTTAACCCTTTCAATTTCGTTGACACTTGTATGAGTCTCCGTTACATGTATTTATTATTAAGCATCATCTGTTAATTTTTTATGATAAATTTAATATATATTCATAAGTTACTTTTTCATGGTTTTTTTTAAGTAGAACTTGTCTTTTCAATCTTTTAATTTTCCAATTTCAAGATAATATTATTTTTCATACCTTTAATTCAATCAAGAGGGATTGAAATAGAATATGCAAAATTTTTCCAGAAATTTTTAAACTACAATTATAAAGAAATAATAAGTTAATATTATAGACAGTTTATTGCTATAATTAGATAATATAATTATTACATTTAGTAATAATATTTTTATTACATTTACAACTTCTAGCAATTAATATTATTCTTTTTGCAATACATACATTTATTATTTATTTTATGGAAGCATTAATAATAGTATAGTAATGTTAATGACATTATTAAGTAAATTTAATGTGTAATGCTAATGACATTATTAATTAAATTTAATGTTCTTTGTGCATGTGTGCTTATAAGTGTCCAAGTTTTAATGGTAATTTGACACTTTTCCTTTTTTATTCTGTTAAATATTTATTTTTTATCATCCCAATTTTAATTGTTTTGGAGATTTTTATGAAATTCGAGAGTCGAAGTTGAATTACGAAGAAAATTAAAACATTTTGAGCATTTCATAATAAATTGACTTCAGCATGGTTGTACCATGAAATTTGGGGCTTGAGCCACACGAAAAAAATCCATCTTGAAAGGAAACCTTAAGCCCTGAAGCGGTTTAAGCCATGAAGAATCTTTCACCCAAAAGTAATCTCAAGAGGCTTATAGCTTAAGCCATAGAGAAACCCATCATGGGAAGAAACCTCACAATTGAAGCCATGGAAGCCACTACTAAAGCCAGATTGTTAAAGTCTATGTAAATAGGATTTCACCTCTATTTTAGAATGCTTTTTGGAGAACTTTTTATAAACTCCTTTAGAGAGCTTTAGACAGAGACTTTAGAGAGTCTTCTCACACACTTCCTTTGTATTTTAAAAGAACATCTATAGAGGACTAGGAGATGGAGTTTCTTTCATGTATTAACCTCTTTCCATCCATTATGAGGAGCTAAATCTCCTAAGTGTTGTAGTAAGATGTAAACCACTTTGAACTCTCTTGTATTCAGTACTATTATTATTTATGAATGTTTGCTCTAAATCACGCATTTCTGAATTGATTTATGTTTGTTGTTGGATGAACTGATCACACATCTTATTTTACTAGCTTAGGATTGAGTGGAAACTAGTTTCAAGTTGGAGTCCAATCAATTCTCTTGCATGCTTTTAGATGCTTAGAATAAATCTAGGGGTTGAGTTGGATATATAGAGTCCTAATATTAATCATGTGATCCATTCAAGCAGTCATTAAGGAATCATACTGAAGTTTGGTGATCCTAGGCTTTAGGTGTCAAGAATAGACCTAGAGTTACATTTAAAGAGAACTCCCAAGACTTGGTTATTTGTAACGTCATATTTAACATAGATTTGGTACAAGAGAGGGACAAAGTGATGGAGTCAAACTTCAACATGATTTAATCATTTGAAAGTCATTGATTTTGTAATCCAAATGGTTTTCCAACACCTTTTACTTTCTTTTCACAAAATAAATTTGTTTTCTACATCTCACAATCATTGTTACTGTTTTATCAACGGTTAAGCTAGTTAGAACACTCTGTTTTCTTCCAAACTCTTCTGGATACGACACTTGCTATACTACAAACTACCTAGTATACTTCTTGAAATATATGGTTGTTATGTTGGCACTAATCAAGTTTTTGACGTCGTTGTCGGGGATTTGTGTCAAGAAAATTTTGGTTTTAAACAATAACTAATCATTTTACAATCTTGTAATTACTTGTATTTAGTTGACAAATTTTATTTTACCGTTACATCGATATTCTACATAATTTTCTACAAAATTATTCTATGAAATTTGTTTTGCTCACCATTGTTTGAGTTGTTGAATATGCAAAGAAGAAGACAAAAATAGGTTTTGCGATTTGGTCATGAGATTGAACGCACAACAAGGAGGCTCAACAGAAAGAATAAAAGGCAAAGATAGTTGCTGAAACTACAGCTACACCAAAAAACAAAGGAAGCAACTTCACACGTTGATCTGAAATGTTCCATTCAAATAGTTGCATGAAATAATTAAAGAAGGTTGCTAGGAGAATACAAGCATTGTTTGACCTGTCAAAGGTGTGGAGATGAAGCCTGTTTTATTCTCTCTAATAATAGGTAAACCAGTTTGCTAGAAGAGAGCAAGAAGATCATTTCATCCATTTGGCCATGTTCTATAAGTTGTATGGAATTCTTGGAATAAAGCATGTTGTTTATCTTAGTTTGTTTCTTTTTTCATTCTCAAGCAAAGCCAAAATATGGTTGCAATCTCATTGAAACCAAAGCTTAACAAGTTGGGAAGATGTGGAGAGAAAATTTATAGCTAGATTTTTCCTAACATCCAAATACATTAGTACCAAATCTGCTATTACAACTTCTTCCCAAGGATTAGATGAACATTTTTGCGAAGCATGGGAAAGATACAAAGCCTTGTTAAAGAAATGTCCTAATCACAAAGTTAATGATGTAGCACAACTCAACATGTTATACAATGGACTTAGACCACAAACAAGAATGCTACTGGATGCTTTAGCAATGGAAACCATGATGATGAAGAGTGTCGAGGATGCTACCACAATCAATGAATCATTGGTAACTAGTCATCATGCCCAATATGAAAAAACTCAACCTTCCAAAAGAGGAATTCTAGAGCTAGGAACGCAAGATGCCATATTGGTACAAAACAAACTCATTTCTTAATAAATGAAAGAGTTGAAAAAGTAGATGACAAAACTACATCTTGAGTTGCGAACTCATGACTCAATGTCGCAGATTCTCAAATGTGACTTTTGTTTAGGTGAACACCATAATGGTCATTGCTCTACTGTAAAAACTTCCACATAAGAAGAGGCGAACTTCATGAGCAACAGTAGGAGGGCATATACTTACTCCAACAACTGTAGATCAAATCAAAATCAAAATCAATGTCAAAGTTGAAGACAAGATGAAGGTTCAACAAGTAGGCAAATTGCACAACTATCTTATTAGGGATAACAACCTCAACAACAAGATACAGTGTCTAAAATTAAGGATGCACTAACATAATTTATCCAACTATCTAAATCTAATAACAAAAAATATAAATGCATTCCTTAGAAACCTAGAAGTGCAGATTGGACAAATAGCAGAACAATTTGCATATCAACAAGAGGTAAAACTCTCGACCACCACTCGAATTAATCAAAAAGAACAATGCAAAACCATCACAACCAAGCAAGGAACTGTAATAGATAAATGAATTAGTGATAACTTGAGAGAAAAGGAGAAAAATGAGATAGAAAAATAGAATGAATGCGAGCTTTAAAAAGAAAAAGGTTAAAACCACTTAGGCGTCCCTGTTTTCGTAAGGTCTTCCCATTTTGGTCTCGTTCTTATAAAAGTTCCCAATTAGATTCTTAAAAGTGCCAATTTCGTTTAAATTAACCCCTGCCGTTAAAATTGAGAAACGGTGTTAAATCTGGGCAGAGTTGGATGGAGGACGTGTCAACCATTAAAAACGTGGCAGAAATCTGAGTGATACGTGGCGTGATTAATTGATAAATTGAAATTAAAAAGGGGATTAGGGTTAGTTAATTAAAAAAGGGAATTAGGGTTGAGTGAAATAAAAAAGGGGAATTAGGGTTCTGGTAAATCGAAAAGCAATTGGGATTAAATTTCATTAAAACTGTGAGAGGAATCTGAGAGGTATCATCGAAAGTTCATTACCAATCGTCATTGGAGACGATCCAGACATGATTCGGTCTTTGAAGCTTGGTCATTCCCTATTTCGACTTCTATCGCGACTTGGTTCTACGTGTCCATCAACTGGTTTGTCTTGAATTTGCTGGAAGGTTTGTCTTGAATCTAATGAAACAATATCTTATTTAGCTATGAATTTTTTATTGGATTGTGATTGTTGACGTTGTTATCCGGGGATGCCTTTTTTAATGTGGGGTGTGGGTTGTCTGAAAATGTGGTGTATTCTTTTTGCGGTTGTGGTCCCCCATGTCCCCCCATAGTTATACTTAAGTTTCTTTTGTCAGTATCACTTTAATAAGCGGTGTGTTTTGTCCTTTTATTTTCTTTTGGTAGGTGTAGAATTTTGTTTACGGTGTTGTGAGTGATGGACCACATACAAGTAGATATTCACCATGGGGGAAAGTTCGTGAATGAGGGTTGCCTGAAGTATGAAGGGGAAATTGAGACACTTTGTTTTGATCCTGACGTATGGAGTTATTTTGTGGTAGTGAGTGTAGTGAAAAGTCTAGGGTACGATGGTTTTAAAGAGTTATGGTATTCTGTTGGTTGTGGTCCTGTCTTAGATGATAGGCTACAAGCATTGACTGATGACGTTGGTGCCATGCAATTGGTCACCTTAGCTCACTTAAATGGACGAGTTCATTTGTATGTAGTGCACAATGTGTCTGAGGCTGAAGTCATTCACATGATTGAGTATAACGTTGATGTAGGAGGTGAGGAAGTTGCACCATTTGCTGAGGGTTTAGAAGAGGGTGGTGAGGGTGAAGAGTTGGATGAGGGGGTACCTGCTGATGGTGAGAGGATAGAAGTTGTAGTCGGCCAGGCTGAGGAAGTTGTTGGTGAGGATGTTGTAGTTGTTGGTGAGGGTATAGATGCTATAGTTGTTGGTGAGGCTCAGGAAGTTCATGGTGAGGAAAATGAAAATGATGTTCAGAGGATAGAGGCAGCTGATGTTGAACTTCAGACTCCTAGTATTGAAGTTGATAGTGCAGAAGCAGATGGTTGATAGGGCAGAAGCAGGTGAAGTTGAAGTTGAGGCTGAAAAGGATGGTGAGATGGATGATGTAGAAGTTGGTGATTGGAGTTCAACACCAGAAAGTGTTGGTGAGATGGATAATGAGGATGGATTAGTAGACATAGATGTTCATTGTGATGTAAGTGAAAGTTGTGGTGATTTGGAGGTTGAGGTTGAACCTTTTCTACCTGGTTCTGATTCTGATATGGATGAACACGATATGGATGATTCCAGTTGGTTCAATGATGATTGGCAATCTGAGGAATTAATTTCTCCTCACAATAGTGATGAAGACAGTGAACACGAAGGGTATGGGAATTTTGCCACATTTACTCAACCAAAAAATATGCTTGATTTTAACTAAGAAGATGGAACTTACTTTATGAATAAAGAAGACATCCTTGATGCCATCAAAAGTTATGCAATGGAGAATGGGAAAATTTTGAAACTTGTCAAGAATGATAAAAAACGAATAAGGGTTACATGCTTGGGTTCAAAAGGAGAATGCCAATGGGTGGCATATTTTGGTTTCATGGGTGCAGTTAATTCATGGCAACTGAGGACTTTGGTTGACAGTTATACATGTATTAGGGAACACAAGGTTCGCCTTTTCAATGCCAAATGACTGAGTAGAAAACTGGAAAAAACAGTGAGAGAGAATCCTAATGTCAAGGGAGTTGAAATTAGAGACAAAATTTCAAGGAAATGGAATATAGCCATATCTAAGAATATGGCTTATAGGGCCAAAACATATGCATCAGACGAAGTGGCAGGTTCCTTCACTGAGCAATATACAAGAATATTTGATTATGCAAATGAGTTATTAGCAAGAAACCCTAGGTCTACAATCAAAGTAAAAGTTGAGCCTTATGATGGGAATGATGGGAAAGTAATATTCCAGAGGTTTTATGCATGACTTAGGTGGTCCAGATGTGTGTTCTGGACTAACTATCATGTCAGATCAACAAAAGGTTGTTTCCTTTTTAGTTCTTGTCTTTTCTCTTACACAAATAACTTCTTCATCTAATGAAGCATATGAATGATAAGGTTTAAGATATGTTGTAGAAGATGTTATTCCTGGAGTTGCACAAAGATTTTATGTAAGGCATTTATATGCCAACTTCAGGAAAAAATTCCCTGGAAAAAACTTAAAGAGGCTCATGTGAAGGGCAGCTACAGCAACACATCCACAATAGTGGGAGACTGAGATGAGACATATGAAAAAGGTTAATGAAGATGCTTTTAAACATCTGATGTCCATTCCTCCAAGGTTTGTCATTCTTACTTAATACTACTTATCAAATTATCAAACACAACTCTTGTTTTCATATTATCTAAGTTAAATTTTGTTTTCCTTGAAGGTTTTGGTGAAAATCAAGGTTCACAACCACAACTCAAAGTGATACCTTGGTAAATAACATGTCAGAAGCTTTTAATAGCGTTCTGGTAAATACAAGGACCAAACCAATTATTACACTGTTGGAGGACATCAGATTGTACATGATGAAGAGATGGGCAGCTAATAGGTTAAGGGTGTCCTCTTTTAAATCAGCAAATTGTCCTAAAATTCTGAGTAGATTACGGAAGGAGGCACTACAAACAAAGAACTGGGTTCCCAGGTATCCAAAACTATTAAATTGGTATATACTTGTTTATGTTTACCCAGATATCATATAATTAATGGTTGTTTATGTTGACAGCTGGTCTACGCACAAACTTTTTAAGATCAGACATGTGTCCCAAAGTGGGGACAACTTTGTGGTGGATATAGATAAATATACATGTTCCTGCAGGAAGTGGAGCATTAGTGGAATTCCATGTGTGCATGCATTGACAGCAATGAAGTTTCTGAACCTAACTGCGGAGGACTATCTACCTGTATGGTTTAAAAGGTCAACCTATGAAGAGATGTATTCCTCCATTATATACCCCATTAATGGAAAACATNTATGGGAGGTCACTCAATGTCCAGATGTCTTGCCTCCACCAAAAAGACAGCTGCCTGGTCGTCCTAAGAAGAAAAGGAGATTAGAGCAATGGGAGTTGAAGAAAAGTTCTACCAAGATGTCTAAAGGGGGCTTACTCAAGAGATGCACCATCTGTAGGGAAGTGGGACACAACAAAAGAAATTTCCCAAAACAAAGCCAAGGGCAACAACAAGGAGAACCCAGCACATTACCTCAAGGTCAACCAGATGGAGCAGATACACAAACAACTTGATGTTTAACATATTTTTTAATAGGCCAGATTATGATGGTAGAATATGTAATAGGCCAGATTATGATGTTTACCAGATTTTTATGTTTAAAAAACTCTGATGTTTTAGTGGTACCATATGTAACTTTGATGTTTACAGTGTTGGCTGTATGAACAATGAAAGATTACCTTTTGTTATTTATATCAAAATC